>NC_063258.1:15535673-15629573 GCF_019578655.1 Ricinus communis
CCTGGTCGAGTATAACTCTCTAAGCTATGAAAGCTTGATTGCCGGAGAAAGGTTCCTAGTCGAGCAATGCTCTTTGGGCGCCGGCTTAATTGGAAATCAAGTGTCCATCACGACCCGATTTATAGGCCCATGCACAAATCTCTGTCTGGTCATTAATAACTTTTCATAGTTTGTCGTAGACCAGATCAAAAGAACATACCAAGTAATTTAGGTCAGATAATCTTTATATAGGCCTACGCGAATTTACCCTTATTATTGTTAAGTTGGCTAATAAAATTTTGGAACTATGAGAGTTGTTTCTAAATTAACTCCTCTCTCGTTCTTGATTTGACTTTAGTTTATTCATTTTTCATTATTTATTTATTCATATTTAGATTCTAGTTTCTTCTTCTTATTAAATGAGCACTTTAGCACTATAAAAACTGCATGCAACCGAATACTTGAGGCTAGAGAGCCTATTTTTTCAGTTTTCTACTTTACGGCAAATCAAATTATAGGTTCCTTTAAGAACTTTCTAGACTAATCAACACTCATGCTTGCGAGCATAGACTTATCCCTTACTTCCTTCCTTTCTCTTGTGTTCATTGCCTATCCTTGTGTTTAAATCAATTTGATTTGATCCTTACGTTTAGCCATAAGGAAGAGAGCAAAGAACCTATGATTTCTTTTCTTACCGGATCTAAAAATCCTACCTATATTCTCATTTTGTTTGCTTATTTTGTGTCTCTCTTTCTAATCTCTGTCTAGTATGATGGTTTGGTTTTATTTGGGGAGCATAAACACGAGTATTGAGTGAAAGTGCGTGGAAGCAGCAATTATAGGCACCAATCCAATACTTCAACAAACGTAAGAAAGAAAATTAGTTTATCGTGTATTGATGTCATTCTCCGAATGGTCATGGACAAATCTTCTAGAGGAAAGTAGAAACGATGAGAATATAGGCACACCCATATATTTTGATTCAGCATTTGCAACATTTGGATCTCCATCCTTCCTTGTTCCTCTAGGCATGAGGACTCCTAATGACACAAGGATTTGCATAAGGAATCGTGGGAGAGCAATTGACAAGTTGGACCGATGGCATTGGGCCTTAGCTTGATGATTAAGCAGGATGAGACATATATCCACGCACGTAAGGTAGAACTCATGTCATTTTTTTATTAATCCAAGTGTAATAATAGCGAAATTCGAGCTCTTTGATGTTTGAAATGCATATAATAATGTAATTTAGGTCGGTGTGCTTTTAGGTTGGACTAGGAGAATTTACCCCTATTTTTGTTAAGCTGGCTCATAAAATTTGGGACTACGAGAGTTGTTGCCCAGTCAATTCCTCTCTCGTTCTTGATTTGACTTTAGTTTATTTATGGTTATTTATTTATTTATTCATGTTTAGCATCTAGTTTCTTATATTACTTCTTTAAGGAATAAATTAGCAATATATGATGCATCATCGATTTTATGACATGCAGTAAAGTGTACTAATTTACTAAATCTATCCACCATATAAATACTATCATTGCCATGCCTAGACCTTGGCAATCCTTAGATAAAATCCATAGAAACATCAATCCAAGGTGTAATAGAAATAGGCAATGGCATATACAATCCATGGAGCTTGCTTTTAGACTTAGCACATAAACAAACAACATAGTTGGCACAATATTTCTTAACATCAGCATGATCTTTTACCAATAAAAGTGCTCATGCAACATATCTAAAGTCTTAGCAACACCAAAATGCCCCATCAATCCTCCCTCATGCGATTCTTTTAAAATAATCTATGCATAGAACAATTATGCACACATAATCAATTATTTTTAAACAAGTAGCTATCATGCCTACAGTATTTATCGAAAGCTCCATGCTCGCATGCATCATACACACTTCCAAAATCAAGATCATCAAAATAATGTTCTTTAAGTTATTCAAATCCAATCAATTCAGAATGAAGTGTGTTAATCAAGGCATACCTCCTGGAGAGTGCATCAGCCACCATATTATCCTTACCCTTCTTGTATTTGATCACATAAGGAAAAGTCTGTATAAATGAACTCCAAGTTGCATGCCTTTTGCTCAATTTATTTTGACCCTTCAGATGCTTTAAGCTCTCATGATTTGTATGAATTACGAACTCCTTGGGCAATAAATAATGTTGCCATCTCTCCAACACCCGCAAAGGCAAGGTTCTTCCATGGATTCAACCAAGACATAGCTAATGTGGTTGAGCTTCAACACTATGTGGAGATGGAGGATATGTTACACATGGTCATGAAGATTGAGAGACAATTGAAGAGCATGAATGCCAAAACTAACTCGGCCTCAACTTCCCCTTGGAAGTCGAATTGGAAGAAGGATGACAAGATTATTTCCATGCCTAAATTTGAGTCTTTCAAGGATCCTAAAGTGGAAGTAACAAATTCTAAGGTAAATCCACTCCTGAAACATCCAAAACTAGATATATTAAATATTTTAAGTGTTTAGGAATGGGCCATATAGCTTCTCAATGTCCAAATAAAAGAGCCATGATTATGAGGGATAATGAGGAACTGGAGTTCAAAAGTGACAAAGAAGAAGAGAAGCCGGCCCTAGAAGATGGCAGTGACTAAGAGTATGCTGAACATGCTGATATGTTAGAGGCAAGGAAAGCATTGAGTTTGCAAGCAAAAGGGGAATAGGTATAAAGAGACAATATCTTTCATACTAGATACCGAGTCAAAGATAAGGTATATAGCATGATAATTGATGGGGTAGTTGTACTAATGTGGTTATTACCGAACTTTTTAAGAAATTATGTTTGCCAACTTTTAAACATCTTTGGCGTATAAGCTTCAATGGTTGATTGATTGTGGTAAGATTAGAGTTGCTAAGCAAGTATTAGTGTCTTTCTTTATTAGTAAGTATAAGGATGAGATGTTGTGTGATGTGGTGCCTATGCATGTTGGACATATTCTTTTAGGCCGCCTATGGCAATTTGATAAATGAGTCATTCATGATGGTTTTACTAATAAATAATCCTTTATAATGAGTGCCAAATCTATTACACTTGTTCCTTCGACACCCAAAGAGGTGTATGAAGAACAAATGCGCATGAAAAAGGAGAGCAATACAAAACACATGAGTGATAGTGCGCAAGAAAGAAAGAAAATGAAAGCATGAGTGCACAAAAAGAAAAAAAAGAGTATGCGCATGAGAGAAAAAAGAAAGAGGTGAGGGTGTGAAAAGTGAGAAAAAAGTGTGAGGTGAAAAGAGCCTCCTTGGCCAATCGGACCATGTTTGTACTTATGTAAAAAGAGGCCTATTTTAGTTGTAACGAGCTTAACTCTTCTTTGCCTATTGCTTTCGTTTCTTTGTTGTAGGAATTTGATGATTTATTTTCGAAGAGATCCCACATGGATTACCACTAATTAAGGGAATATAGCATCGAATTAATTTTATTTCTAGATCTGATAGGCTATTTACATAGCTACAATCTAAGGCAGTGAACCTATCTATGTAGACTAGCACAAATGGTGAGTATCAAGGTCATATTCTCGGGAAAGGGTGACCTAGACCTACTATAGTGTCTTATGTTATCTAACCTAAATAAATCAATGAAGTGTTTATGCTATGATTAATTATGAACAAACAATTAATTAAATGTCAAATTATCTGAAAGAATTTAGGAAAACTCTCGAAGGAAAAGCAAACCCTGGGGGACCTAAGTTAATTGGATTTTAGTGAAGATAGATTAAATTGATTATCAATTGCAATTACCCATGGACAAAGTCTTAACTAAATTTGGTCTCCCTCTCGAGATAACCGAACTCCTAAAACTAATAACCTGAAGTTGGAATCTCTTCCTAATGATCGATTATTCTATTAGCATTAAGGTTTAACCCGCCTCTATTAAGCTTTTTTAATTCTTAATCCGGCTAGTCAATTATCCTTATCTCTAAGTGATTATTAACCAGTTCTTGTTATTCAATTTTTCGATTACTAGACGAATCTCTCAATTACATAAAGCAATCTAAATAGCACAATTCACAATGTCTCATGAATAAAGTGACTTCTCATTAATAATAAAAGCAAGAAGAATCAAGAATTGACAGTCAAAATCTCATAACATTTAGATCAATCCAACCATATAGGAATCCCAATTGGGTTAAAAAATTTAGCTACTCATACTAATAAGCATCTCAGAAAAGTAAATTAAAGGCATGTACACCCTTCTCTAATAAGTTGGATGGGAAACCCTAATTTTCCAATTCATAATAGCAAACCCTAATTTGCCTGTTGAATGCTCCCAAATCTTGCCTTGATCTTCAAACTAATGTTGAAACAAGTGTAATCCTTCCTTTAATTGATGAATTTGATATCCCAAAGTTGACAATAGAGGTCTAGAAACAAATGATTTGAGTTCGTATAATGGAAATCAAGTCAAAAATCAAACACTAATCCACCAAATCGTTTTTGCCTATATAGTCCCTTCAGCACGGCCGTGGTTAAGCCTGTGCTGATCAGCATGGGTGGAGTCCAGGCTGTGCTGAGCCTATGCATTCACTTTTGTTGACCTCTTTCAGACCGTGCCCTAGCCAGTGCTGAGCCACCATGGGCCTTGGTGGCTACAGAAACTGTGCCAAAATGGCACTCTTAGGGGCAGCTACTTGACAATTCTGCACTGCCGGAGTCTAGGCCGTGCTCAACCTCGAAATGCTAGTCCTTGCTCAATTTGATGGATTTTGGTCCGTAATTATGCGTATTTCCCTCGATTATTGACAATGTCCTTCAATAATGACCTGAAATGTGAAAGGAACCAAAAGACAGGTGATTCTAGCATAAAACGAGATAATTATAGTTTCTTCTTTCGCACTATAAAAACCTCATGCAATCGAATACTTGAGGCCAATGAGCATATTATTTCAATTTCTACCTTGTGGAAAATCAAGTTATAGGTTCTTTCAAGAACTTTGTGGACTTATCAACACTCGCCCTAGCGAGCATAGACTTATCTTTCCCTTTCTTTCTTTTGTATTCTTTGTCTACCCTTGTGTTTAAATCAATTCGATTTGATCCTTACACTTATCCGTATGGAAGAGAACAAAGAACTTATGATTTCTTTTCTTATCAGATCTCAAATCCTACCAGCAATTGTGCATGCTCTAAAAATCTATAGGCATTATCTGTATGGAGAAACATTTCAGATTTTCATTGACCATAAAAGTCTGATATATATCCCAACACAAAAAGAGTTAAACTTAAGATAAAGAAGGTGGATGGAGTTGTTAAAGGATTATGATTGTACTACAGATTACCATCTGGGAAAAGCCAACAAAGTTGCTGATGCTTTGAGTAGGAAAACCATTGTGAGAAGTGCTAGAATGACTTGTCATACAGTACAATCATTAATAGAGCTTAGAACATTGCATGTAGAAATTGTACTTCGGGATGATATACTTCTTGCAAGTATGCATGTCAAGCCTTTATTGGACAGTAAAATTCAAGAAAAATAGATAAGTGATAGAGGTTTAGAATCTATTTTTGATCTTAATCTTCATCTACAAAGGCTTTAGAGGTTTATTTGGTAAGTAGTTTTAATATTTTGTTGAACTGAGTTAGGGTTTAGAAGACATAGAATTCGAGTTCTAAAGACCTAGTTTTTCAGTCTTATTTTTTTGATAATATCTTGAGCTAGGAAGCTTTAAATTGAGTGTTTTTTAATGATATAGAAACTTTAAAGAGTCATCCAAAACTTTTATTTGTTTAGCTCGATCTGAATCAGGCTCTATGTTAGTATAATAAGAGAATATATTTTATTGTTCAGTTTCCATCTTTGGCTTGAGTAAGGTGGATTGTTTTGTACGGATATTTCTCTATACACCTCCAATTGAAACAAAATTAGTTTTAAATTATATTAGACAAATAAGGTTAGTGATCTCGAAAGTTTCATTATGAAATTTGTTGTATAGAAGTTTTGGTGGATTTTTAAATTCACCCTATTAATTTTGTCATAGTTGGCAACCACACATATGTAGAGAGTTTAGTGATGTTATCATGCTATATGAAGTTCTATTAACTTTGGGTGTTTAAAAATAAGTGAATTATGATCTATTTCAGCTAAACAAATTTGGAATGAGGGTGACATCCAAGTAAGCTCAAGCAAAGGGAAGGGAGCAACAAAGGTAAGTGAATAACTTAATGTTCTATATGAATGTTGAATGGTGAATTCGGGTGTCCTGTTATAATGTGAAAAGTATATTTGATTTAGCCATATCTGGAGTTTTATAACTCCAAATGGAGTGCTACGTAATGCTATAGAAAATTTGTAATGTAATTTACAAATGTTATAGAAATAGAGGAAGCTTGATTTTGCTGTTTTGATGGCCAATCTGGATCACACTTTATGTTGCTTAATTTTATGGACAGCTTGATCATAGTAGAATTTTTTTGATGTTTCTCTTTCTATACACATCCATTTGATATAAAATCAGTTTCAAATTAATCTAGACTTATAATATTACTGATCTGGAGAATATGGTTTTGGAATTCCTAATGTGGAAGTTTTGGTGTATTTGTGAATTCACACTATTAAATCTGCCATGTTGGAATATGGTATGTTTTTGGTATACCATAGGTATTATTATGGTTTCTTATATATTATGGTTTCTTATATATTATGGAGATGTTAGTTATTTAAATGGTATGTATATATATATATATATATAAATTATGGTTGGATGATTGTAAGGACGCAATGCTACTTGTGAATGAGGTAAGGCTGTGTGCGATATGGAATTCCCCATAAGATTATGGTTGGTTGTGTGCATATGGGGATCCATGAAAATAAAAATATATATATTATTATGGAATTAAATATAATTCACAAGTTCATTGCTCTCCTAAAGAAAATACTATGACAAGGTTTATGTAAATACTATAAAGTCATAATTAAATATCGAAAGGTTTGATGTTTGATAATACTACACATTTGATTGTGTTATTTTTCATAGGAAATTATGTTATTCTTTTGCTGAGTTGTAGGCTCACTCCTCTGCATTATTTCTTTTTCAGGATTAGAAGAATTATAATTGGTTTTGACGAAACATTTACATCTGTCGCACTAGCATTGTGTCAGGTAGGTGAGCAGGAGGTCGCCCTCAGTTTTTCTTTATTGGACATGACATGTCAAGTGGATTTCATTATCATGTATAAATTTGGAGCATTTTATGTGTGTATAAAAAAAAAGTGCACTATTTAATGTTGTGAGCTTTGTTGGTGTGTGATATGTATGACTCATATAAATAGTTTTTGTTATTCATATTAATTTGTGAGTTAAAAGTTAGTAGTTAAGAAATATGTTATGTATCAGTCTTTGCATACAATGTATGTCTGACATCCTTTACAGGTGTCACACTTGCATTTGAGACACCTTAGGGAAACATAATATTCTCTAATACAAATCTCCATGTGCTCCCACTTCGGGTTCGCATAACTCCTCTGCTTTCTGAAAGATGTCTTCAACCGCTCGCAAGCAAAAAGGAATATTCTCTGAAATGAAATTATCTAGACCAATTCTGGTCCTGCCAAAATTCATTCGCCAACTTCTTTCTTAATGACTTGTCCCTTGCACATACAGAATATCCTTAACATCCACATCACATCATCCATCCTGTTGCAATAACCAATACAAAACCATGCCATCCTGACACAAAATTCCTCATCGATTGGAATCTAGAAAGTCTCCTCTATTCCTCTATAGTCCAACGTGGAGCCTACTGCGACACAGATTCATTCTAACAGCAACTAAGCTTGTCATCCAGAGAATTCCAAGTAACATAATATACTTTGAAAGATTTACTTATTTATTTACTTTATAATCACTACTGATAAAAATTATTACTATCTTGAAAAACACCTTTTATAAAATCGTAAAATCTCTAGTCATTTTCTTTATATAAAATTCTACAATATTGCGCACCAGGGTGATGATACCCCTTATCACCAAGGTTATAATGCACGATGTATGATGCATGCCCTATAAATGAGTTATGGAATTGTGCATGCCTAACAATGAAATGCCATAATAAGTTCTTGCGGGACTGGGCACAATATTGTATTTTAAAACACTTTGTTTTACATAGAAAAATAAATAGTGTTTGCTTAAGCTTCTCTGGATTCCGAGCATCCGAAAAAATACACCAACCACCATTCTTATTCTTCTTACAACCACAAAACTCAACCATACATGCTCTGACCTCTGCTCGACATTCCACGTACTAACTTTGGTTTTACTCATTAAGGCGATACTTGATGCGATGACAAGGCAGTTCATGACACGACTGCAACTACACTCTACACAAATTCTAACTGTGGTGCCTACGGTCGAAACAACAATCGAAGCACCTAAGGCCGGGTATGCACTTATCACTTGGAGAAACAACAATGAGTCTACCGCGCTTCTGATCTTGCTATCTCTACAGCGCTCATTCTTAATATAGAGTCAAGACAAGCTCACAAAAAAGAGAAATAATAGACTCTCTAACAGTGAAAGCTGAGACATTGAAGTTAATGAAAACAAATAAGGACAAACTTGATCCAAGCTCCATAGTACCAAGAATCTTAACTTAGGTCGAAGGAAATCTAAACCTAGGCTCTGATACCAACTTTGTCATGACCCGATCTGTGGGCCCGTGACCAGCACTAGGGAATGGGTAGGTGTAAGGCCACCAAATCCCGTAGTAAGCCTGACTATTCACTAACTCAAACAAAATGCAATACGGATTCAAATCATTAGCTCTATTCCACAATTAACCTTTAGCCATCAGATACTACAGATTTAATTCGGTATGCCAGCATAATTTGCCAAGACCTGAATTTACATAAAATTACAAAATGATAAATCTGAAATTTCTACTGCGGAGATTCTAGAAGTTTTTTAAGAGATCAAACATACCAATAAAATCAGTTACTTTAAACCCGAAAATGAAGGAATCAGGCTGCTAGATGAAAAGAACTGCAGAAAAGCTAATAACACAGTTCTCACGACCTCCTAGCTCTGCTCCGATGCCTTGGGAGGAGCGAGTCGAACTGATAAATTATCTAATCATGTGGATAATTCAATCAGAAAAAGGTAAAACATTTGATAAATAACCCTAGGCCTAGACTCCTAGACTTAACTGTCTAAGAATTTTGACTCTGGTAAATTCCACTGAAAATTCGGTAGAATCTCCCATAAACACGGACGTTTACCCCCCGTGTAACAGGTCCAAGACTTGCAAGAAAATACTTCAAATTTCTAACAATTTTTTTTAACGGGAGTCAGGTCACCAAGACTTCATTATTTTTTCTGACTCCGCTACACATCACAAATCATGATTATTGGTAGACGGTCCGACAATTTATTATTTCGATAAACAAACCTCACATAACTTTTCTAATGCTCAACACAATAATTAATCACATAATGTTTCTCAACAAACTCTAAGATCTACAGGCTAGAGAATTACAGAGACACTTGATTAGTTGGTCGACTTGCCTCCAGCCGCCGGAGTCTGATCGACGATCCGAGCGCTCCTACAGACTCGAAACAATGCGATGATGATGATTCCAACACCCGATCTTCCAATCCGACACCCGATCATTCGGAGAAATTTACGGACGATCTCGCCTTCAATTTTCAAAAGGAGTGCGATCACCGCGAAAGTAGTGCGATTGTAAAACTTGAGCTAAGGGAGTCCGGATATGCCCTCCGATCGTCGGAAGCTCAATGGCACCAGCCGAAAAAGTGAAAAATCCGAACTATCCCTATATACTTTTGACCTTGTCAGATTTTACAATTCCGGCAGCCTCAAGGGGCGGCGAAGGTCAGAAAAGGAAGTCCATAAGTTGTTGATCATTTTGAGCCTAAGAATGCCGCAAATGGTTGCCAGAAACTCCACGAACGGCAGCAAGAAACGGCTGCCATTTCTGGCCATTTTCCATCGCTTGTCATCGCCGTTCGCTGCCGTCGTCGCCCTAGCGTGCTCGCCGTTGACGGCCGCACCTCCCGACGTCGTCACCACCCTCGGCCAAGCCTCCACCACCCATCCCCCATTGAAGCCGACAGAGCTTCCTCTCTCTTCTTCTCTTTTTCTTCTTCTTCGTTCTCTTCCTTTTCTTTCTTTTCTCTATCGCAAGTTGGTCCTCTAACTTTTCTTCTTCACCCGTTTAGTCCCTCAACTTTTTTAATTACTAATAATTTCACCCTATAAAATTATTGTTTAACTCCCCAACTTTTATTTAGCTTTTCAATTAAGCCCCTAACTATTTAATTTGGGTCAAATTAAAATTATTGAAAATAAAAATTACTTATTTACCCTTGCTTTTAAATGAGAAATTAATAAAATATCCTTACTGACACATTTAATTATAAAAATACCAACCATACTAATTTTCATTAAAACCCCATATTAATAAAATTATATTTTTAATCCTTATCCAAAATTAATTGTCAACTTAATCCTAACACTTAATTTACTTAATTAATTTCTTAAAATCAAACTAATTAGATGTAAAAAATAACTCCTTTATTTTTTATCTAGCATTGAAATTATATTTCAAATCATCCCAATTAAATTAATTAAAAACAAAGTAACATTGAATAAAAACTCGTCATTTATTATTATTAATATTATTATTATTAAGAGAAAATTCAGGATATTACAAGTTTATTTTCTCATACTCACAAATATACCACAATTATGGGGTTATGTCATCAGATTCATAAATATCATCGTATTACGTGGCTGTTTTCTAATATTTATAAATATACCCCTATTATGGGGTTGTTTTCTCATATTAAAAAATTTACCCCTTCTACGATATTGTTTTCTTAAATTCGCAATTACAGTACCTTTACGGGGTTTTTTCTCATATTCACAACTATACACGTTTTACAAGGTTATTTTCTTATATTGATAAATATACCATTTTTATGGGATCGATTTTTCATATTAAATTATTAGCACTACTATGGGATTGTTTTCTCAAATTCATAAATATACATGTTTTATAGGATCATTTTCTTATATCGACAAATATACATGTTTCACGGGGTTATTTTCTCATATTATACAATTAACCCATTTAAGGTATTGTTTTCTCATACTCATAAATATACCATTATTTTCTCCGATTGATAAATATCCCCGTATTACGGGGTTGTTTTCTAAAATTTATAAATATACCTCCACTTACAAGGTTGTCTTCTCATATTAAAAGATTTACCCCTACAACGAGGTTGTTCTCTTAAACTCGCAATTACACTACTTTTACGGGGTTGTTTTCTCAGATTCATAAATATACAAGTTTTACGAGGTTATTTTCTTATATTGATAAATATACCACTTTTACGGCGTCGTCTTCTCATATTAAATTATTAGCACTATTATGGGGATGTTTTTTTAAATTCATAAAAATACACGTTTTACGGTGTTATTTTCTTATATTGACAAATATATCCCTTTTACGGAAGTGTTTTCTCATATTATAAAATTAACCCATTTAAGGAGTTGTATTCTCATACTCATAAATAAACCAAAATAACGGGGTTATTTTCTCCAATGGATAAATATTTCCGTATTACGGGGTTGTTTTCTAATATTTATGAATATACCCCTCTTATAGGGTTGTTTTCTCATATTAAAAGATTTACCCGTACTACGAGGTTGTTCTTAGACTCGCAATTACACTATTTTTACATTGTTGTTTTCTCATATTCATAAATATACAAGTTTTACAAGGTTATTTTCTTATATTGATAAATATATCACTTTTACAACGTCGTTTTCTCATATTAAATTATTAGTGCTATTATGGGGTTATTTTTTCAAATTCATAAATATACACGTTTTATGGATTTATTTTCTTACATTGATAAATATACTCCTTCTACAGGGTTATTTTCTCATATTATAAAATTAACCCATTTAAGGGATTGTTTTCTCATACTAACAAATATACCATAATTACGGGGTTATATTCTCCAATTGATAAATATCCCCGTATCACGGAGTTGTTCTCTAATATTTATAAATATACCCCCTCATACGGGATTATTTTCTCACATTAATAAATTTACCCTTTCTACGAGGCTGTTTTCTGAGACACGCAATTACACTACTTTTACGGGGTTGTTTTCTCATATTCATAAATATATACGTTTTACGGAGATAATTTCTTATATTGATAAATATACCACTTTTACACGATCGTTTTCTCATATTAAATTATTAGCACTATTATGGAGTTGTTTTCTCAAATTCACTAATATACATGTTTTACGGGGTTCTTTTCTTATATTGATAAATATACCCCTTTTACAGGGCCTTTTTCTCATATTAAAAAATTAACCCATTTAAGGGGTTATTTTCTTATACTCACAAATATACCACAATTACGGGGTTATGTCATCAGATTCAGAAATATCGTCGTATTATGGGCTGTTTTCTAATATTTATAAATATACCCCTCTTACGGTGTTATTTTCTAATATTAAAAAATTTACCCATTCTACGATGCTGTTTTCTTGGACTCGCAATTATACTACTTTTACGGGGTTGTTTTCTTAGATTCATAAATATACATGTTTTACAAGGTTATTTTCTTATATTGATAAATATACCACTGTTATGGGGTCATTTTCTCATATTAAATTATTCGCACTACTATGGGGTTATTTTCTCAAATTCATAAATATATATGTTTTACGGGATTATTTTCTTATATCGACAAATATATTCGTTCTACGGGGTTATTTTCTCATATTATAAAATTAACTCATTTAAGGTGTTGTTTTATCATACTCACAAATATACCACAATTACGGGGTTATTTTATCGGATTGATAAATATCCCTATATCACGGGGTTGTTTTCAAATATTTATAAATATACCCCACTTACAGGGTTGTTTTCTCATATTAAAAGAGTTACCCCTACTACGAGGCTGTTCTTTTAGACTCGCAATTACACTACTTTTACGGGGTTGTTTTCTCAGATTCATAAATATACATGTTTTATGGGGTTATTTTCTTATATTGATAAATATACCACTTTTACAGTGTCAGTTTCTCATATTAAATTATTAGCACTATTATGTGGTTGTTCTCTCAAATTCATAAGTATACACGTTTTACGGAGTTATTTTCTTATATTGATAAATATACCCCTTTTACGGGGTTGTTTTCTAATATTAAAAAATTAATCCGTTTAAGATATTGTTTTCTCATACTCACAAATATACCATAATTACGGGGTTATTTCATCAAATTCATAAATATTACCGTATTACGGGGCTGTTTTTTAATATTTATAAATATACCCCTCTTACGGAGTTGTTTTCTCATATTAAAAAATTACCCCTTCTAGAGGCTGTTTTGTTAGACTTGCAATTACACTAATTTTACGGGTTGTCTTCTCAGATTAATAAATATACACATTTTACAGGGTTATTTTCTTATATTGATAAATATACCACTTTTACAGCGTCGTGTTCTCATATTAAATTATTAACACTATTATGGGATTGTTTTCTCAAATTCATAAATATACATGTTTTGCAGAATTAGTTTT
This sequence comes from Ricinus communis, assembly GCF_019578655.1. Taxonomy (NCBI): domain Eukaryota; kingdom Viridiplantae; phylum Streptophyta; class Magnoliopsida; order Malpighiales; family Euphorbiaceae; genus Ricinus; species Ricinus communis. Next base: position 15,549,260 of record NC_063258.1, read on the forward strand.
TATATCGACAAATATACGCGTTTTATGGGTTTGTTTTCTCATGCTATAAAATTAGCCCATTTAAGGGGTTGTTTTCTTATACTTACAAAAATAATAAAATAACGGGGTTATTTTCTCCGATTGATAAATATCCTCATATTACGGGTTTGTTTTCTAATATTTATGAAAATCTTATAGGGTCGTTTTCTCATATTAAAAGATTTACCCATATTACGAGAATATTCTCTTAGACTAGCAATTACACTAAATTTACGGGGTTGTTTTCTCATATTCATAAATATACAAGTTTTACGGGGTTATTTTCTTATATGGATAAATATACCACTTTTACAGCATCGTTTTCTCATATTAAATTATTTGCATTATTATGGGGTTTTTTTTTCAAATTCATAGATATACACGTTTTACGGATTTATTTTCTTATATTGACAAATATACCCTTTTACGGGGTTTTTCTCATATTATAAAATTAATCCATTTAAGGGGTATTTTTCTATACTCACAAATACACCATAATTATGGAATTATTTCCTCATATTCATAAATATCACCGAATTACGGGGTTGTTTTCTTATATTGATAAATACACCACTTTCACAAGGTCGTTTTCTCATATTAAATTATTAGCACTATTATGGGGTTGTTTTTTTCTAATTTATAGATATACACGTTTTACGAAGTTATTTTCTTATATTGACAAATATACCCCTTCTACGAGGTTGTTTTCTCATATTATAAAATTAATTCATTTGAGGGGTTGTTTTCTCATACTCATAAATATATCAAAATTACAGGGTTAGATTCAGAAATATAATTGAATTACGGGATTGTTTTCTAATATTTATAAATATACTCCTCTTACGGGGTTGTTGTCTCATATTAAAAAATTTACCCCTTCTACGATGCTGTTTTCTTCGACTCGTAGTTACATTACTTTTACGGGGTTATTTTCTTCTGTTGATAAATATCCCCATGTTACGGGGTTATTTTCTAATATTTATAAATATACTCCTATTACAGAGTTGTTTTCTCATATTAAAAAATTTACCCCTTCTACGATGCTGTTTTCTTCGACTCGTAATTATACTACTTTTACGGGGTTATTTTATTAGATTCATAAATATACATGTTTTACGGGGTTATTTTCTCCGATTGATAAATATCCCCATGTTACGGAGTTGATTTCTAATGTTTATAAATATACCCCTCTTACGGGATTGTTTTCTCATATTAAAAAATTTACGTCTTCTACGATGCTGTTTTGGTAGACTCGCAATTACACTACTTTTACCGGGTGTTTTTCTCATATTAATAGATATACATGTTTTACGGGGTTATTCTCCTATATGGATAAATATACCCCTTTTACAGGGTTATTTTCTCATATTTTAAAATTAACTCATTCAAGGGGTTGTTTTCTCACACTCACAAATGTACCACAATTACAGGGTTATTTTCTCCGATTGATAAATATCCCCGTATTACGGGGTTATTTTCTAATATTTATAAATATACCCCTCTTACTGGGTTGTTTTCTCATATTGAACAATTTATCCTTTCTACGACGCCATTTTCTTAGACTCGCAATTACATTACTTTTACGGGGTTGTTTTCTCCAATTTATAAATACATGTTTTATGGGATTATTTTCTTATATTGATAAATATAGCACTTTTGTGGGTTTGTTTTCTCATATTAAATTATTAGCAATATTATGGGGTTGTTTTCTCAAATTCATAAATAAACACGTTTTACGAGGTTATTTTCTCATATTGAAAAATACCCCTTTTAGAGGGTTGTTTTCTCATATTATAAAATCAACCTTTTTGAGGGATTTTTGTTATCATACTAAAAAATATACCAAAATTGCGGGGTTATTTTCTCCGATTGATAAATATCCTCGTGTGAAAATAACCCCGTGTTACGGAGTTATTTTGTAATATTTATAAATATACTCCTCTTACAGTGTTGTTTTCTCATATTAATAAATTTGCCCCTACTACGAGGCTGTTCTCTTAGACTCACAATTACATTACTTTTACGGGGTTGTTTTCTCAGATTCATAAATAAACACGTTTTACGGGATTAATTTCTTATATTGATAAATATACCACTTTTACAAGGTCGTTTTCTCATATTAGATTATTTACACTATTATGGGGTTGTTTTCTCAAATTCATAAATATACACATTTTACGGGATCATTCTTTTATATTGACAAATATACCCCTATTACGGAATTGTTTTCTCATATTATAAAATTAACCCATTTGAGGGGCTGTTTTCCTATACTCACAAATATACTAAATTACGGGATTATTTTCTCCGATTGATAAATATCCTCGTATTATGGGGTTGTTTGCTAATATTTATAAATATAACCCCTCTTACGGGGTTATTTTCTCATATTAAAAAATTTACCCCTTCTACAACGTTATTTTCTTAGACTCGCAATTACACTACTTTTACGGGGTTGTTTTTTCAGATTCATAAATATACACGTTTTATGAAGTTATTTTCTTATATTAATAAATATACCACTTTATGGGATTGTTTTCTCATACTATATTATTAGCAGTATTATGTGGTTGTTTTCTCAAATTGATAAATATACACATTTTACGGGATTATTTTCTTATATTAACAAATGTATCCCTTTTACGGGGATGTTTTCTCATATTATAAAATTAACACTTTTGAGGGTTTTTTCTCATATTCACAGATATACCAAAATTACGGGGTTAATTTCTCTGATTGGTAAATATCCCCGTATTATGGTGTTGTTTTTTAATATTTATAAATATAATTCCTCTTACGGGGTTGTTTTCTTATAATAATAAATTTACCCATACTACGAGTTTGTTCTCTTAGACTCGCAATTACACTACTTTTATGGGGTTGTTTTCTCAGATTCATAAATAAACACGCTTCACAGGGTTATTTTCTTATATCGATAAATATACCACTTTTACAGGGTCGCTTTCTCATATTAAATTATTAGCACTATTATGGGGTTGTTTTCTCAAATTCATAAATATACCTGTTTTACAGGATTATTTTCTTATAATGACAAATACATCCCTTTTATTGGATTGTCTTCTCATATTCTAAATTTAACCCATTTAATGGGTTGTTTTCTCGTACTCACAAATATACTTAAACTATGGGGTTATTTTCTCCGATTGATAAATATCTCTATATTAGGGGTTGTTTTCTAATATTTATAAGTATAACCCTCTTACGGGATTATTTCTCACATTAAAAAATTTACCCATTTTACGAGGCTGTTTTCTGAGACACCTAGTTACACTACTTTCACGGGATTGTTCTATCATATTCATTAATATACACCTTTTACGAAGTTATTTTCTTATATTGATAAATATAACACTTTTACGGGGTCCTTTTCTCAAATTATATTATAGGCACTATTATGGGGTTGTTTTCTCAAATTCATTAATATACATGTTTTACGGGGTTCTTTTCTTATATTGATAAATATACTCCTTTTACGGGGTTGTTTTCTCATATTATAAAATTAACCCATTTAAGGGGTTGTTTTCTTATACTCACAAATATACCACAATTACGGTGTTATTTCATCAGATTCATAAATATCACCAGATTACGGGGCTGTTTTCTAATATTTATAAATATATCCCTCTTACGAGGTTGTTTTCTCATATTAAAAATTTTACTTCTTCTACAAAGCTGCTTTCTCAGACTCGCAATTGCACTACTTTTACGGGGTTGTTTTCTTAGATTCATAAATATACATGTTTTACGGGTTATTTTTTTATATCGAATAATATACCCCTTTTACGGGGTTGTTTTCTCATATTATAAAATTAGCCCATTTAAGGGATTATTTACTCATACTCACGAATATATCACAATTACAAGGTTATTTTCTCCGATTGATAAATATTCTCATGTTACGGGGTTGTTTTCTAATATTTATAAATATACCTGTTTTACGAGGTTGTTTTCTCATATTAAAAAATTCACCCCTTCTACAATGCTCTTTTGTTAGACTCACAATTACACTACTTTTACCGGGTGGTTTTCTCAGATTCATAAATATACATGTTTTACAGGATTATTTTCTCATATCGACAAATATACTCGTTTTACGGGGTAGTTTACTCATATTATAAAATTAACCCATTTAAGGTGTTATTTTCTCATACTCACAAATATACCATAATTACAAGGTTATTTTCTCCGATTAATAAATATCCCCATGTTACGGGGTTATTTTCTAAGATTTATAAATATACCCTTCTTACAGGGTTGTTTTCTCATATTAAAAAATTTACCCCATCTATGATGCTGTTTTCTTAGACTCATAATTACACTACTTTTACCGGGTGGTTCTCTCAAATTCATAAATATACATGTTTTACAAGATTATTTTCTTATATCGACAAATATACTCATTTTACATGGTTATTTTCTTATATTATAAAATTAACCCATTTAATGTGTTATTTTTTCATACTCACAAATATACCAGAGTTACAGGGTTATTTTCTCCGATCGATAAATATCCCCGTATTACGGGGTTTTTATCTAATATTTATAAATATATCCCACTTACAGGGTTGTTTCTCATTTACCCCTACTAGGAGGCTGTTCTCTTAGACTCACAATTACACTACTTTTATGGGGTTGTTTCCTCAGATTCATAAATATACAAGTTTTACGGGGTTATTTTCTTATATTGATAAATATTTCACTTTTACGATGTCGTTTTCTCATATTAAATTATTAGCACTATTGTGGGGTTATTTTTTCAAATTCATAAATATACACGTTTTACAGTGTTATTTTCTTATATTAACAAATATAACCCTTTTACGGGGTTGTTTTCTCATATTATAAAATAAATCCAGTTAAGGGGTTGTTTTCTCATACTCACAAATATACTACAATTACGGGGTTATTTCATTATATTCATAAATATTACCATATTACGAGGCTGTTTTCTAATATTTATATATATACCCCTCTTACGGAGTTGTCATTTCATATTAAAAAATTTATCTTTTCTACGAGGCTATTTTTTGAGACTCGCAATTACACTACTTTTACAGGATTGTTTTCTCATATTTATAAATATACACGTTCTACGGGATTATTTTCTTATATTGATAAGTATACCACTTTCACAAGGTTATTTTTTTATATTAAATTATTAGCACTATTATGGGATTGTTTTCTCTAATTCATAGATATATACGTTTTACAGAATTATTTTCTTATATTGATAAATATACTCCTTTTACGGGGTTATTTTCTCATATTATAAAATTAATACATTTAAGGGGTTGTTTTCTATTACTCACAAATATACCAAAATTATGGGGTTATTTCCTCAGATTCATAAATATCACCGAATTACGGGGTTGCTTTCTAATATTTATAAATATACTCCTCTTACGGGGTTGTTTTCTCATATGAAACAATTTACCCTATCTACGACATTGTTTTCTTAGACTCGCAATTACATTACTTTTACAGGGTTGTTTTCTCCGAATTATAAATATACATGTTTTACGTGATTATTTTCTTATATTGACAAATATGGCACTTTTACGCGGTAATTTTCTCATATTAAATTATTAGTACTGTTATGGGGTTGTTTTCTCAAATTCATAAATAAACACGTTTTACGGGATTATTTTCTCATATTGACAAATATACCCCTTTTACGGGGTTGTTTTCTGATATTATAAAATTAACCCTTTTGAGGGGTTTTTTTTCTCATACTAAAAAGTATACCAAGATTAAGGCATTATTTTCTCCGATTAATAAATATCCCTGTGGTACGGGGTTGTTTTTTAATATTTAAAAATATACCCTTTTACGTGGTTGTTTTCTCATATTAATAAATTTACCTCTATTACGAGGCTGTTCTCTTAGACTCGCAATTACACTACTTTTACGGGGTTATTTTTTCAAATTCATAAATAAACACGTTTTATGGAGTTATTTTCTTATATTGATAAATATACCACTTTTACGGGGTCATTTTTTCATATTATAAAATTAACCCTTTTGAGGGATTTCTTTTCTTATACTCACAAATATACCAAGATAACGGGGTTATTTTCTCCGATTGATAAATATCCTCATATTACGGGGTTATTTTTTAATATTTATACATATATCCCTATTATGGGGTTGTTTTCTCATATTAATAAATTTACTATGAGGCTGTTCACTTAGACTCGCAATTACATTACTTTTACGGGGTTATTTTCTCAAATTCATAAATAAACACGTTTTATGGTGTTATTTTCTTATATTGATAAATAACCACTTTTATAGGGTCTTTTCTCATATTAAATTATTAGCACTATTATGGGGTTATTTTCTAAAATTCATAAATGTACACATTTTACGGGATTATTTTCTTACATTGAAAAAAATACTCTTTTACGAGATGGTTTTCTCATATTATAAAATTAACCCATTTAAGGGGTTGTTTTCTCATACTCATAAATATACCAAAATTACGGGATTATTTTTTCCGATTGATAAATATCCCCTTATTACAGGATTGGTTGCTAACATTTATAAATATACCCCTTTTACGGGGTTATTTTCTCATATTAAAAAATTTATCGCTTCTACGATGCTGTTTTCCTCGACTCGCAATTATACTACTTTTACAGGGTTATTTTCTCAGATTTAGAAATATATACGTTTTATGAGGTTATTTTCTTATATTGATAAATATACTACTATTTTAAGATTGTTTTCTAATATTAAATTATTAGCACTCTTATGTGGTTATTTTCTCAAATTCATAAATATACACATTTTACGGGATTATTTTCTTATACTGACAAATATACCACTTTTACGGGATTATTTTCTGATATTATGAAATTAACCCATTAAAGGGGTTGTTTTCTCATACACACAAATATACCATAATTACGGGGTTATTTTCTCCGATTAATAAATATCCCTGTATTACGGGGTTGTTTTCTAATATTTATAAGTATACCCCTCTTACAGGGTTATTTTCTCATATTAAAAAATTTACCCCTTCTATGAGGCTATTTTTTGAGACTCGCAATTACACTACTTTTACGGGGTTGTTTTCTCATATTCATAAATATACACGTTTTACATAGTTATTTTCTTATATTGATAAATATACCACTTTTGTGGGGCCATTTTCTTATTATATTATTAGCATTGCTATGGGTTTATTTTCTCAAATTCATTAATATACTTGTTTTACGTGGTTCTTTTCTTATATTGATAAATATACCCCTTTTGTGGGGTTGTTTTCTCATATTATAAAATTAACGCATTTAAGGGGTTGTTTTCTCATGTCAAAAAATATACCACACTTACGGCGTTATTTCATCATATTCATAAACATCATCGTATTATGGGGCTGTTTTCTAATATTTATAAATATACTGCTTTTATGCATTATTTTCCCACATTAAAATATTTACCTCTTTTACGAGGCTGTTTTCCGAGACTCGTAATTACATTACTTTTATGGGGTTGTTTTCTCATAGTCATAAATATACATGTTTTACGGAGTTATTTTCTTATATTGATAAATATACCACTTTTACGAGGGTCCTTTTCTCATATTATATTATTAGCATTATTATGGGGTTGTTTTCTCAAATTTATTAATATATATATTTTATGGGGTTCTTTTATTATATTGATAAATATACCCCTTTTACAGGGTTGTTTTTTCATATCATAAAATTAACCCATTTAAGGGGTTATTTTCTCATACTCACAAATATACCATAATTACCGGATTATTTCATCAGATTCATAAACATCACCGTATTACGGGGCTGTTTTCTAATATTTATAAAATATACCCCTCTTACGGGATTATTTTCTAATATTAAAAAACTCACCCCTTTTACGATGCTGTTTTCTTGGACTCGCAATTACACTACTTTTATGGTGTTGTTTTCTCATATTCATAAATATATACGTTTTACGAGGTTATTTTCTTATACTGATAAATATACCACTTTTACGGGGTTGTTTTCTCATATTAAATTGTTAGCACTATTATGGGGTTGTTTTCTCAAATTCATTAATATACACATTTTACGGGTTACTTTGTCATATCGACAAATATACCCGTTTTACAGGGTTGTTTTCTAATATTATAAAATTAACCAATTTAAGGGATTATTTTCTCATACTCACAAATATACCATAATTACAGAGTTATTTTCTCCGATAAATAAATATCCCGTATTACAGGGTTGTTTTCTGATATTTATAAATATACCCCTCTTATGGGATTGTTTTCTCATATTAAAAAATTACACCTTCTACGCTGCTATTTCCTTAGACTCGCAATTACATTACGTTTACTGGGTGGTTTTCGCAGATTTATAAATATACATGTTTTACGGGATTATTTTTTTATATTGACAAATATACCCCTTGTATGGAATTGTTTTGTCATATTATAAAATTAACCCATTTAAGGGATTGTTTTCTCATACTCACAAATATGCCACAATTACTGGGTTATTTTCTCCGATTGATAAATATCCTTGTATTACTGGGTTATTTTCTAATACTTATAAATATACCCCTCTTACAGGGCTGTTTTCTGATATTAAAAAATATACCCCTATTACGAGGCTGTTCTCTTAAACTCACAATTACATTATGTTTACGGGTTATTTTCTGAGATTCATAAATATACACGATTTACGGGGTTATTTTCTTATATTGATAAACATACGACTTTTACAAGGTCAGTTTCTCATTTTAAATTACTAGCATTATTATGGGGTTATTTTCTCAAATTCATAAATATAAATGTTTTACGGGATTATTTTCTTATATTGACAAATATACCCCTTATACGGGGTTGTTTTCTCATATTATAAAATTAACCGATTTAAGGGCTTGTTTTCTCATACTCACAAATATATGAAAATAACGGGGTTATTTTCTCCGATTGATAAATATCCCCTTATTACGAGGCAATTTGCTAATATTTATGAATATACCTCTTTTTTAGGGTTGTTTTCTCATATTAAAAGACTTACCTACACTACGAGGCTGTTCTCTTACACTTGTAATTAAACTACTTTTACAGGGTTGTTTTCTCAGATTCATAAAAATACAAGTTTTACGGGGTTATTTTTTTATATTGATAAATATACTACTTTTACAATGTCATTTTCTCATATTAAATTATTAGCACTATTATGGGGTTATTTTTTTAAATTCATAAATATACATGTTTTACGGATTTATTCTCTTATATTGATAAATATACCCCTTTCACGGAGTTGTTTTCTCATATTATAAAATTAACCCATTTAAGGGGTTATTTTCTCAAAGTCATAAATATACCACAGTTACGGGGTTATTTTCTCAGATTCATAAATATCACCGTATTACAGAGTTGTTTTCTAATATTTATAAATATACCCCTCTTATAGGGTTGTTTTCTCATATTAAAAAATTTTCCTCTTCTATGAGGCTGTTTTTTGAGACTCGCAATTATACTACTTTTATGGGTTGTTTTCTCATATTCATAAATATACACGTTTTATGGGGTTATTTTCTTATATTGATAAATAAACCACTTTTACGGGATTGTTTTCTCATATTGAATTATTACCACTATTATAGGGTTGTTTTCTCTAATTCATAAATATACAGGTTTTACGGAGTTATTTTCTTATATTAATAAATATACCCTTTTTACAGGGTTGTTTTCTCATATTATAAAATTAACCCATTTAAGGGGTTGTTTTCTCATACTTACAAATATATCACCAATTACATGGTTATTTCATCAGATTCATAAATATCATCATATTACGGGGTTATTTTCTAATATTTATAAATATACCCCTCTTACAAGGTTATTTTCTCATATTAAAAAATTTAACCCCTTTATGATGTTGTTTTCTTAGACTTGCAATTAGACTACTTTTACGGGATTGTTTTCTCAAATTTATTAATATACACGTTTTACGGGATTATTTTATTATATTGATCAATATACCACTTTTATGGGGTCATTTTCTCATATCAAATTATTAGCACTATTATTGGATTGTTTTCTTACATTCATAATATACACCTTTTACGGAGTTATATTCTTATATTGACAAATATACCCCTTTTACGGGGTTTACGGGGTTATTTTCTCCGATTGATAAATATCACCGTATTACGGGGTTCTTTGCTAATATTTATAAATATATGCCTCTTACGAGGTTGTTTTCTCATATTAAAATATTTACCCTTCTACGAGGCTGCTTTCTTAGACTCGCAATTACACTACTTTACGGGGTTGTTTTCTCATAATCATAAATACACACATTTTACGAAGTTATTTTCTTTTATGGATAAATATACATAAATACACACATTTTATTATTAGCACTATTATGGGGTTATTTTCTCAAATTCATAAATATACACGTTTTACGGAGTTATTTTCTTATATTGACAAAGATACCCTTTTACGGGGTTGTTTTCTTATACTCACAAATATACCCAAATTACGGGATTATGTTCTCCGATTGATAAATATTCCCGTATTACGTGGTTGTTTGCTAATATTTATAAATATATCCCTCTTACAGGGTTGTTTTCTCATATTAAAAAAATTATCCCTTTACAAGGCTGTTTTCTTAGACTGGCAATTACACTACTTTTACGAGATTCTTTTATCAGATTCATAAATATACACGATTTATGAGATTATTTTCTTATATTGGTAAATATACTCCTTTTATAGGGTTTTTTTCTCATATCCACAAATATACCAAAATTACGAGATTATTTTCTCCGATTGATAAATATCCCCGTATTACAGGGTTGTTTGCTAATATTTATAAATATATCCCTCTTACGGGGTTGTTTTCTCATATTAAAAAATTTACCCTTCTGTGAGACTATTTTCTTAGACTCGCAATTACACTATTTTTATGGAATTTTTTTCTCAGATTCATAAATATACACGTTTTTAAGGGGTTATTTTTATATTGATAAATATACTACTTTTACATGGTCGTTTTCTCATATTAAATTATTAGCACTATTATGGGGTCGTTTTCTCAAATTTATAAATATACACGTTTTATGGGTTATTTTCTAATATTGATAAATATGCTCCTTTTATGGGGTTATTTTATCATATTATAAAATTAACCCATTTAAGTGGTTGTTCTTTTATACTCACAAATATACTATAATTACGGGGTTATATTCTACGACTGATAAATATCCCCATATTACGGGGTTGTTTTCTAATATTTATAAATATATCCCTCTTACAGGGTTATTCTCATACATTAAAAAATTTACCCTTGCTACGAGGCTGTTTTTCGAGACTCGTAATTACACTACTTTTACGGGATTCTTTTCTCATATTCATAAATATACATGCTTTACAAAGTTATTTTCTTACATTGATAAATATACCATTTTTACGGGATCGTTTTCTCATATTATATTATTAGCACTATTATGGGGTTGTTTTCTCAAATTCATTAATATACATGTTTTACGGGTTCTTTTCTAATATTGATAAATATACCCCTTTTATGGGGTTGTTTTCTCATAGTTTAAAATTAACCCATTTAAGGGGTCTTTTTCTCATACTCACAAATATGCCACAATGATGGGGCTATTTCATCATATTCATAAATGTCACCGATTTACGGGATTGTTTGCTAATATTTATAAATATATCCCTCTTACAGGGTTGTTTTATCATATTAAAATTTTACCCTTCTATAAGGTTATTTTTTTAGACTCACAATTACACTACTTTTACAGGATTGTTTTATGAGATTTATTAATATACACGTTTTACGGAATTATTTTCTTATATTGACAAATATACCTATTTTACGGGGTTGCTTTCTCATATTAAATTATTAGTACTATTATGGGGTTGTTTTCTCAAATTCATAAATATACATGTTTTATGGAGTTATTTTCTTATATTGACAAATATACCCCTTTTACGGAGTTGTTTTCCCATATTATAAAATTAACCCATTTAAGGTGCTTTTCTCTCATGCTCACAAATATACCAAAATAACCATGTTATTTTCTCCGATTGATAAATATTCCAGCATTACGGGGTTATTGGCTAAATTTATAAATGTATCCCACTTACGGGGTTGTTTTCTCATATTATAAAATTTACCCTTCTATGAGGCTGTTTTCTTAGACTCGCAATTACACTACTTTTACGTGATTGTTTTCCCAGATTCATAAATATACACATTTACGCTGTTTTTTTCTTATACTAATAAATATACCACTTTTACGGGGTTGTTTTCTCATATTAAAAAATCTAACCCTTCTACGAGGCTGTTTTCTCATATTAAAAAATTTACCCCTTCTACGAGGCTGTTTTCGCAGGCTCGCAATTACAATACTTTTACGAGGTTGTTTTCTCAGATTCATAAATATACACGTTATATGTGGTTATTTTCTTATATTGATAAATATACCACTTTTATGGGGTGATCTTCTCACACTAAATTATTAGCACAATTATGGTGTTATTTTCTCAAATTCATAAATATACACATTTTACAAGTTATTTTCTTATATTGACAAATATATCTCTTTTACGGGGTTGTTTTCTCATATTATAAAAATTAAGCCATTTAAGGGATTGTTTTCTCATACTCATAAATATACTAAAATTACGGGGTTATTTTCTCCGATTGATAAATATCGTCGCATTTCGAGATTATTTTCTAATATTTATAAATATACTCCTCTTACAGGGTTGTTTTCTCATATTCAAAAATTTGCCCCTTCTACGAGGTTATTTTTTCATATTAAAATATTTACCCATTCTACAAGGCTGTTTTCTTAGACTCACAATTACACTAGTTTTACGGGGTTGTATTCTAAGATTCATAAATATACTCGTTTTACGGGATTATTTTCTTATATTTATAAATATACCACTTTTACGGGGTCCTTTTCTCATACTAAATTATTAGCACTATTATGGTCTTATTTTTTTAAATTCATAAATATACACGTTTTACGGGGTTATTTTCTTATATTAACAAATATACCCATTTTACGGGGTTGTTTTCTCATATTATAAAATTAACCCATTTAAAGGATTGTTTTCTGATACTCACAAATATACCAAAATTACAAAATTATTTTTCTTCGATTGATAAATATCCCCGTATTACGAGGTTGTTTTCTCATATTAAAAAATTTACCCTTTCTACGAGGCTGTTTTCTCAAACTCGTAATTACACTACTTTTAAGGGGTTGTTTTCTCAGATTCATAAATACACACGTTTTACAGGGTTATTTTCTTATACTAAGAAATATACAAATTTTACGGGGTCGTTTTCTCATATTAAATTATTAGCACTATTCTGGGGTTGCTTTCTCAAATGTATAAATTTACATGTTTTAGGGAATTATTTTCTTTTATGGACAAATACACTCCTTTTACGAAGTTGTTTTCTCATATTATAAAATTAACGCATTTAAGGGATTGTTTTCTCATACTTAAAAACACACCAAAATTACGGGGCTATTTTCTCCGATTGATAAATATCCCCGTATTATAGGGTTGTTTTCTCATATTAAAAAATTTTCTCCTTCTACGAGGCTGTTTTCTCAAACTCGCAATTACACTACTTTTACGAGGTTGTTTTTTCATATTAATGAATATATACGTTTTACGAGGTTATTTTCTTATATTGATAAATATACCACTTTTACGGGGTTGTTTTCTCACATTCATAAATATACACCTTTTACGGGATTATTTTCTTACATTGATAAATATACCACTTTTACGGGGTCGTTTCCTCATATTAAATTATTAGCACTATTATAGGGTTATTTTCTCAAATTCATAAATATACACATTTTATGGAGTTATTTTTTATTTCAGGAAATATACCTCTTTTAAGGGAGTGTTTTCTCATATTATAAAATTAACCCATTTAAGAGGTTGTTTTCTCATACTAAAAAATATACCACAATTACAGGGTTATTTTCTCAGATTCTTAAATATCCCTGTATTACAGGGTTGTTTTCTCATATTAGAAAAATTTACCCCCTTCTACGAGGCTGTTTTCTCAGAATAGCAATTACACTACTTTTACGGGGTTATTTTCTCAGATTCATAAATATACACATTTTACGTGGTTATTTTCTTATATTGATAAATATACCACTTTTACGGGATAGTTTTCCCATATTATAAAATTAACCCATATAAGTGATTGTTTTCTCATACTCATAAATATATCAAAATTACGGGGTTATTTTCTCCGATTGAAAAATATCCTCATATTACAGGGTAGTTTTCTCATATATTAAAAAATATACCCCTTATACGAGGCTGTTTTCTCATATTAAAAAATTTGCCCATTCTACGAGACTGTTTTCTTAGGCTCGCAATTACACTACTTTTACGGGTTTGTTTTTTCATATTCATAAATACACACGTTTTACGAGGTGATTTTCTTATATTGATAAATATACCACTTTTACGGGGTCGTATTCTCATATTAAATTATTAGCACTATTATGGGTTGTTTTCTAAAATTCATAAATATACACGTTTTACGGGCTTCTTTTCTTATATTGACAAATATACCATTACCATTTTTATGGGGTTATTTTCTCATATTATAAAATTAACCCATTTAAGGTATTGTTTTCTCATACTCATAAATATACCAAACTTACGGGGTTATTTCCTCAGATTCATAAATATCACCGTATTACGGGGTTATTTTCACATATTAAAAAATTTACCCCTTTTACGAGGCTGTTTTTTTAGACTCACAATTACACTACTTTTATAGGGTTGTTTACTCACATTCATAAATATACATGTTTTACGGGGTTATTTGTTATATTGATAAATTATTAGCACTATTATGGGGTTGTTTTCTCAAATTCATAAATATACACGTTTTATGGGGTTATTATCTTATGTTGACAAATATACCATTTTATGGGGTTATTTTCTCATATTATAAAATTAACCTATTTAAGTGGTTGTTTTCTCATACTCATAAATACACCAAAATTAAGGAGTTCTCGGATTGATAAATATTCCCGTATTACGGGGTTGTTTTCTCATATTATAAAATTAACCCATTTAAGGGGTTGTCTCATAGTCACAAATATACCAAAATTACGGGTTAATTTCTCCGATTGCTAAATATCCCCCTATTACGGGACTATTTTCTAATATTTATAAATATACCCCTCTTTCGGGGTTGTTCTCTCATATTAAAAACTTTATCCGTTGTACGAGGCTGTTTTCTTAGACTCGCAAATACACGAATTTTACGTGGTTGTTTTCTCAAATTCGTAAATATACATATTTTACGGGATTATTTTCTTATATTGATAAATATACCACTTTTACGGGGTTGTTTTCTCATATTAAATTATTAGCACTATTATGGAGTTGTTTTCTCAAATTCATAAATATACATGTTTTACGAAGTTATTCTCTTATATTATAAAATTAACCCATTTAAGGGGTTGTTTCCTCATACTCATAAATATACCAAAATTACGGGGTTATTTTCTCTGATTGATAAATATAACCCTTTTACGGGGTTGTTTTCTTATATTATAAAATTAACCAATTTAAGGGATTGTTTTCTCATACTCACAAATATGTCAAAATTACGCGGTTATTTTTGCCAATTGATAAATATCCCCGTATTACGGGGTTGTTTTCTTGTTTTAAAAAATTTATCCCTTCTACGGGGTTGTTTTCTCAGACTCACAATTACACTACTTTTACGGGGTTACTTTCTCATATTCATAAATATACAAGTTTTACGGGGTTATATTCTCAGATTCATGAATATACACGTTTAATGGATTTACTTTCTTATATTGATAATATACCACTTTCACGGGGTCCTTTTCTCATACTAAATTATTAGCACAATTATTGGGTTATTTTCTCCGATTGATAAAATTTTCCGTATTACGGGGTCATTTTCTAATATTTTTAAATATACCCTTCTTAGGTGGTTGTTTACTCATATTAAAAAATTTACCCCCTCTACGAGGCTGCTTTTTTAGACTAGCAATTGCACTACTTCTATGGTGTTATTTTCTGAGATTTAAAGATTTACCCCTTCTACGATGCTGTTTTCACATATTATATAATTTTCCTGTTATACGATGCTGTTTTCTTAGACTCGCAATTACACATACGGGGTTATTTTCTCAGATTCATAAATACAC
The DNA here is from genome assembly GCF_019578655.1 of Ricinus communis. Lineage (NCBI taxonomy): Eukaryota > Viridiplantae > Streptophyta > Magnoliopsida > Malpighiales > Euphorbiaceae > Ricinus > Ricinus communis. The sequence goes on from NC_063258.1 coordinate 15,565,532, forward strand.
ATGTTTTATGAGGTTATTATCTTTTATGGATAAATCTACCACTTTTACGAGGTTATTTTCTCATATTATAAAATTAGTCCATTTAAGGGATTGATTTCTCATACTCACAAAAATACCACAATTATGGGGTTATTTTCTCCGATTGATGATATTCTCCGTATTACGGGGTCATTTTCTAATATTTATAAATATACCCCTCTCACGGGGTTATTTTCTTATATTAAAAAAATTACTCTTTCTATGAGGCTGCTTTCTCAGACTCGCAATTACACTACTTTTATAGGGTTGTTTTCTCAGATTCATAAATATACACATTTTACGGGGTTTTTTTTTTAGAAATATACCACTTTTATGGGGTCATTTTCTCATATTAAATTATTAGCACTATTATGGGGTTGATTTCTCAAATTTATAAATATACAAGTTTTACGTGGTTATTTTAATATATGGACAAATATACCCCTTTTACGGGGTTGTTTTCTCATATTGTAAAATTAACACATTTAAGGGGTTGTTTTCTCATACTCACAAATACACCAAGACTACGTGGTTATTTTCTCCGAGTGATAAATATCCTCGTATTACGGGGTTATTTTCTAATATTTATAAATATACCCGTCTTACGGGGTTATTTTCTCATATTAAAGAATTTACTCCTTCTATGAGGCTGTTTTCTCATATTAAAAAATTTACCCATTATACGAGCCTGTTTTCTTAGGCTCGCAATTACACTACTTTTACGGGGTTGTTTTCTTAGATTCATAAATACACATGTCTTACGGGATTATTCTCTTATATTGATAAATATATCACTTTTATGGTGTTATTTTCTTATATTGCCAACTATACCACTTTTACGGGGGTTTTTTTTTCATATTATACAATTAATCCATTTAAAGGGTTGTTTTCTCATACTCACAAATATACTAAAATTACGGGGTTATTTTCTCCGATTGATAAATATCCCCATATTACGGGGTTGTTTTCTCATATTACGGGATTGGCAAATATACCCCTTTTCCGGGGTTATTTTCTAATATTTATAAATATACCCCTCTTACGAGGTTGTTTTCTCATATTAAAAGATTTACCCCTTCTACGATGCTGTTTTCTCATATTATAAAATTTATCCGTTATACGATACAGTTTTCTTAGACCCGCAATTACACTACTTTTACAGGGTTGTTTTCTCAGATTCATAAATACACATGTTTTACGAGGTTATTATCTTTTATGGATAAATCTACCACTTTTACGGGGTTGTTTTTTCATATTATAAAATTAGTCCATTTAAGGGGTTGCTTTCTCATACTCACAAAAATACCACAATTATGGGGTTATTTTCTCCGATTGACATTATTTCCCATATTACGGGGTCATTATTTAATATTTGTAAATATACCACTCTTACGGGGTTATTTTCTCATATTAAAAAATTTACCCTTTCTACGAGGCTCCTTTCTCAAACTCGCAATTACACTACTTTTACAGGATTTTTTTCTCAGATTCAGAAATATATACGTTTTATAGGATTTCTTTTTGAGAAATATGCCACTTTTACGGGGTTGTTTTCTCATATTAAATTATTAGCACTATTCTGGGGTAGATTTCTCAAATTCATAAATATACAAGTTTTACGTGGTTATTTTATTATATGGACAAATATACCCCTTTTACAGGGTTGTTTTCTCATATTATAAAATTAACACATTTAAAGGGTTGTTTTCTCATACTCACAAATACACAAAGACTGCGGGGTTATTTTCTCCGATTGATAAATATCCCCGTATTACGGGGTTGTTTTCTAATATTTATAAATATACCCGTCTTACGGGGTTATTTTCTCATATTAAAGAATTTACCCCTTCTACGTGGCTGTTTTCTCATATTAAGAATTTACCCGTTATACGAGCCTGTTTTCTTAGACTCGCAATTACACTACGTTTACGGGGTTGTTTTCTTAGATTCATGAATACACACGTTTTATGAGGTTATTTTCTTATATTAATAAATTTATCACTTTTACGGTGTTATTTTCTTATATTGCTAAATATACCCCTTTTACGGGGTATTTTCTCATATTATACAATTAATCCATTTAAGGGGTTGTTTTCTCATACTCACAAATATACCAAATTACGGGGTTGTTTTCTCAGATTGATAAATATCCCCGTATTACGGGGTGGTTTTCTCATATGGGGATTGGCAAATATACCCCTTTTAAGAAGTTGTTTTCTAATATTTATAAATATACCCCTCTTACGGGGTGGTTTCTCTTATTAAATTATTAACAATACTATGAGGTTGTTTTCTCAAAATCATAAATATACACATTTTACATGGTTACTTTCTTAAATCGACAAATATACCCCTTTTACGAGGTTGTTTTCTCATATTATAAAATTAACACATATAAGGGGTTGTTTTCTCATACTCACAAATATACTAAAATTAAGGGGTTATTTTCTCCGATTGATAAATATCCCTGTATTACGGGGTTGTTTTCTAATATTTATAAACATACCCCTCTTATGGGGTTGTTTTCTCATATTAAAAGATTTACCCCTTTTACGAGGCTGTTTTTGCACTCTCAATTACATTACTTTTACGGGGTTGTTTTCTAATATTTATAAATATACCCCTCTTACGGGGTTGTTTTCTCATATTAAGAAGTTTACTCTTTTTACGAGGCTATTTTCTCAGACTCGCAATTACACTACTTTTACGGGGTTGTTTTCTCAAATTCATAGATATATACATTTTACGGAGTTATTTCTTATATCATCAAATCTACCCCTTTTACGGGATTGTTTTCTCATTTAATAAAATTAATCCATTTAAGGGGTTATATACACAAAAATTACAGGGTTATTTTCTCCGATTGATAAATATTCCTGTATTTTGGGGTTGTTTTCTAAGATTCATAAATATACACGTTTTACGGGGTTATTTTCTTATATCGATAAATATACCTCTTTGACGGGGTTGTTTTCTCATATTATAAAATTAACCCATTTAAGGGGTTGTTTTCTCATACTCACGAATACACCAAAATTACGGGGTTATTTTCTCAGATTGACAAAATATCCTTGTATTACGGGGTTGTTTTCTAATATTTATTAATATACCCCTCTTACGGGATTATTTTCTCATACTTAAAATTTACCCCTTCTACGAGGCTATTTTCTCAAACTCGCAATTACACTACTTTTACGGGTTTGTTTTCTAAGATTCATTAATATACACTTTTTACGGGGTTATTTTCATATATTGACAAATATACCCCTTTTACGGGATTATTTTTTCATATTATAAAATTAACCCATTTCAGGGGTTGTTTTCTCATACTCACAAATACACCAAAATTATGAGGTTATTTTCTCCGATTGATAAATATTCCTGAATTACGGAGTTGTTTTCTCATATTAAAAAATTTACCCCTTCTACGAGGCTGCTTTCTCATACTCGCAATTACATTACTTTTATGAGGTTATTTTCTCAGATTTATAAATATACACGTTTTACGAGGTTATTTTTTTATATTAATAAATATACCAGTTTTACGGAGTTGTTTTCTCATATTAAATTATTAGCACTATTATGGGGTTGTTTTCTCAAATTCATAAATATAGACGTTTTACGGGGTTATTTTCTCAGATTCATAAATATATACGATTTACAGGGTTATTCTCTTATATTAATAAATATACCACTTTTACTCGGTTGTTTTCTTATATTGAAAAATATACCCCTTTTACGGGGTTGTTTTCTCATTTTATAAAATTAAGCCATTTAAGGGGTTATTTTCTCATACTCACAAATATACCAAAATTACAGAGTTATTTTCTTATATTGATAAATATACCACTTTTATGGGGTTATTTTCTTATGTTGACAAATATACCCCTTTTACGGGGTTGTTTTCTCATATTATAAAATTAACCCATTTAAGGGGTTGTTTTCTCATACTCACAAATATACTAAAATTACGTGGTTATTTTCTCCGATTGACAAATATCCTTGTATTACGGGGTTTTTCCTCATATTAAAAAATTGACCCCTTCTACGAGGCTGTTTTCTCACACTCGTAATTATACTACTTTTATGGGGTTGTTTTCTTAGATTCATTAATATCCCCTTATTACGGGGTTATTTTCTCATATTAAAAAGTTTACCCCTTCTACGAGGCTCTTTTCTCAAACTCGCAATTACACTACATATACGGGTTTATTCTCTCATATGCATAAATGTACATGTTTTACGAGGTTACTTTCTTTTATTGCGAAATATGCTACTTTTACGGGATTATTTTCTTTTATTAAATTATTAGCACTATTATGGGATTGCTTTCTCAAATTTATAAATATACACATTTTACAGGGTAATTTTCTTATATGGACAAATATACCCCTTTTACGGGGTTATTTTCTGATATTATAAAATTAGACCATTTAAGGGGTTGTTTTCTCATACTCACCAATATACCAAAATTACGTGGTTATTTTTTTCGATTGATAAATATCCCCGTATTACAGGATTTTTTACTCATATTAAAAAATTTACCCCTTCTACGAGGCTATTTTCTCAGACTCGTAATTACACTACTTTTATAGGGTTGTTTTCTCAGATTCATTAATATACACGTTTTACAAGGTTATTTTCTTATATTGATAAATATACCACTTTTACGGGGTTATTTTCTTTTATTAACAGATATATCCCTTTTAGAGGCTGTTTTCTCATATTATAAAATTAACCCATTTAAGCGGCTGCTTTCTCATACTAAAAAATATACCAAAATTACGAGGTCATTTTCTTCGATTGAAAAATATCCCCGTATTATGGGGTTATTTTCTCATATTAAAAAATTTACCCCTTTTATTCTCAGACTTGCAATTACACTACTTTTACATAGTTGTTTTCTCATATTCATAAGTATACACGGTTTATAGGGTTATTTTCTTATATTGATAAATATACCACTTTTATGGGGTTATTTTCTTATATTGACAAATATACCCCTTTTATGGTATTGTTTTCTCATATTATAAAATTAACCCATTTAAGGAGTTGTTTTCTCATAATCACAAATATATCAAAATTTCAGGATTTATTTTCTCTGATTGCTAAATATCTTCGTATAACGGGGTTGTTTTCTGATAGGCTCTTTATGCAACCTACACCTAAGGCAGTGAACCTACCGATGCAGCCTAGCACTAGTGAGTATCAAGGTCGTATCCCTAGAGATCAGGTGAACCTAGAGTTACTACTGCTTGCTATGTTATCTAGTCTGAAATAGGGTGTGAAAGTTCTAACATACCAGCTAATGGTTATGAGTGCAATTAAGTAAATGAAGGACAACAATGGAAAATTAAAAGACAATTGTAAAGAGAGAAATAAATCCAAAAGGGAGCCTAAGTGATGGAATTCTAAAGATGAATTTTATGGATTGCCGATCTTGATTACCCATGCCTAAATCCTGAATTGAATCCCGGTTCCTCTCTCGAGCTTATCAGTTCCTAAACTGCACTAACCTAATGGAATCTCTTCCTATCGGATTACTACAAATTAGCATTAAGTATGATTTAAGACTATTAAGAGTTGTTAGTTCTTAATCCGTGAGTAAATCAACCTCATCTCTAAGTGTTAACTACCGGTCCTTACTATTCAAAATCCAGTTGTAACAAGCATTTCTCAATGTCAAGAAACAACCTAATAAACAATTAATCCAACGTCTCAAATTAACCGCATCAAACTTTTATTCACTGAATAGCAAGAAGATTGCAAGAATGATAATTATAAAAAACTAACAATTAAGCATAATCCATCAACAAAGGTGAACCCTAATGGATTCAAAAGATCTAGCTGCTCATGTTCATAGTCAAAGCAATTAAAGAACAAAATAAGGAAAAACAAATTAAAGGTATGTACACCCTTCTCTTTCAAGCTGAATGAGAAACCCTAAATTTGCAAATTCAAAATCTCAAACCCTAGTTGCCTCTTGAATGCTCCCAAAGTTTGTCTTGATCTTCAATTCGATGTTGGAATAAGTGGAATCCCCCCTTCAATTGATGAAAATTGATCTCTCCAGGTCTACAATTGAGGTATAGGAAATATTTGATTAAGTGTGTGTCTTGGAATTGAGTCCAAAAATCGTCCACTTCTATTAGAATTCAAAATCGCCCATATAGTTGATTCAGCACGGCCGAAGTCCAGCCTGTGATGATTCAGCACGGCCGGAGTCCAGGCGGTGTTGAATCTGTGGAGTCTGTTGTGCTGAGCCACCACAGGCCGTGCCCAAGCCGGTGCTGACTCCTTCCAGACCGTGCCCAAGGCGGTGCTGATCCACCACAGGCCGTGCTGGAGGCCGTGATGACTACGGAAGTCGTGCTGAAATGGCACAATTGGGGATAGCCTCTTGATAATTCAGCACGGCCGGAGTCCAGGCCGTGCTCAACCCTCGGGGTGCTTGTTCTCGCCCAATTTGATGGATTTTGCTCCGTAATCACACGTATTTCCCTCGATTACTGATGGTGTCCTTCGAAAACGACCTGAAACGAAAAGGGAAACAAAAGACAGGTAATTCTAGCATAAAACGGGATAATCATGCATAAAAATGTGAACAATCGAGCATGAGAACATGTGTAATATCACAAATTTTTTTCTTTCCGCTAGGAGTCTGCTGACGGTGTATCCTCACTGGTTGGATCTGCTGGAAGTTGGGGGGCGGGGAAGTTTGCTGACGGTGGTTGCGGTGGTGGATCAGGGTCTGTGAAGCATGTCGCCAAATCGAACTCCATATCATCAATGAGACGTTGATTTTGTGCTCCGACCTCTTGCATCTTTTGAATCGCACTACTATGAAGTCCGTCTGGTGGCCTGTCTTTCTAAACCACTCAGAACTGTTGAAGTGTCTTGTTCAAACGCCTAACTGTGCCTTCGTTTCTTCTTGAAACCGCACAAACTCGTTGTATCACTACTGTAGATCGCAGACTCGATCTAGACGGTTGGCCAAAGCAATCGATCGGGCGCTCGATGGCTCTACCGAATGAGAGGATGAGGCTCCGGATGAAGGCATAAACACTCTAGGCCGGGTTAGGAATCCTAGCATCCGGAATCCCACCGGTAGGACGGATGTTGGGCTCCTCTAGCCGCCTCTCTAGCTTCCCTGACTATTGTGCTCACGAGCCTATATTCAATACCATGTGGATGTCTAGTGGCCGTGATCATCTGCATGTTGATCATTTGTCTAATCCCTAGTGGTGTCATGTCACCAATATTTGAAAGCTCCAACAGACAGTCGTCCAATACATCTAGTCTCTTAGCTAACCTAGTCACATACGGACCGAAACAATAATGCATCTTCTTTTGGGCGTCTACTATAAATGAACGGACTTGGCGAGCCAATAAATATCCCAAGTCTAGCTTCTTCCGATGTTGCATAGCCCAGAGAATAAAGACATCAGTCTGTGTGACTGCCCCAAAACTGTCCCTTCGGCCTGTAATGGTGTAAGCTAGTAGGGTATGAATATAGCGGAGATGGTCCGGTAGGCTAGATGCCTAAGACCTGCTTGGGTAGTATGTTTCCGGCCTCATTACCAATGAATCCCACATGGCGTCATATGAAATTGGGTGGATGTAGAGACAACCCTGATACTCCTCCCCCGAGATTTCTTGTTCAGTCCATAATCCCAAATGCATTCCAAATTGTGGGACCGACATTGAGAACTCCCTTCCCCTAAGCCTAAAATAAATTGCATCAGGCTGATGCCAGTTTGTGATCTGTTGCTGCAGGAAGAAGGTGCTGAGGAACTCGATCGTAAGCTCACGGTAGGTTGGCTCAATGATGTCAAAGAATCTCGCATATGGCAGAGTCTCGATCAGTGTGTGCACATCTTGAGCCAATCCCACTCTCTCTAGGGATGTGAAGTCTATGCAACGGCCCGCCATCACTTGCTTCCATCTCATGACTTGGAATCTACTTTCATTGTCTGCATTAGGGAATGTCCACAATGGATGACGGCCGGTGTGGATGGATTCACAGCAGTGCTCTCCGAGGTCGGACTATTTCTTTGTGGTGGTGGAGGTGGAAGTCATGGTCTTTGGTTCTAGTCTTTGTGGAGGAAGACGTTCCTTCACCACGCGATCGCTTGCTGGTAGCGACGCGTTTCAGTTGCTTTCTACGAGATTTATCGTGGTCCGTCATATCACCTAATGCAACGAATTATTAGTTTTTTGTAAAAATTCAAGTTAATGAAAGAAATAATCTACCGAATCAACAGCATAATGATTATACTTCGACTAACCAAAACTTGTATAAACTAATAAACCGATATATATCAATCTAATTTATAATGAGCCAGCAATTGCAATTTAAATCTAAACATTATTCATGCTTTGCATGTTGTAGGCACATTTTATTTCCACCAAAACCCCACACTTATCAATTTCATAACCAACTACACCACAAACACAACAACTAATGTAGATTAACCTAACCAAGGTCATATAGTTACAATATAGAGCCACCAAAATATCCTAGCATGTCCTAACAAAAGTATATGTCTAAAATAGAAGTGAAATCATAATAATAAATAAAAAAAAATATATAATGCAACAAATGAAGGGACTTACCTGAGTTCGCTTAGGAAAGTGAGAAGGGTGAGATAGGGGTATAAGAACAACACCTTTGAGCTAAGAAAAACAAAAGGGAAGCAAAATTTTCGGAGGCCTCCACTTCTTATAGGCACGGTTTGACGCGGGTGAGGGTAAGGCCGTCTTGATCGAGCCACGGTAGGACTCGGCCGTCGATCCTTTAGCCTTCTTTGGATGCTCCTTGACACGGGCATTGGCACGGCCGTGCTTCCCAGCACGTCTAGGGGTTGTGTCCCGTGCTGCCTTCAGAAGCCGTGATAATTACTCTTTATCCTTCAACACGGTCTTGACTCTGGCCGTGCTGGTGATACAGCCCGTGATGGACACGGAAACCGTGGTGAAACGGAGTGTTTCTGGGCTTGCCTTTTGCCGACTCGAGTCGCCTTGCCCCCATACCTATAATTAACACATATGCATGTAATTAGATCATTAAACAAGTAGATATGGTCAAACGGAAGAGTTTGTCCTCTTCGATTCTATAAGTCCGAAAAATTAAAATTAACCTAATTATTTTTTAAGCAACTATAATAAAGTCAAATGAAAATAATGAAACAATCGCAACTAATTAAAAAACATGAAAGTATAATCCAAGTCGAATGTATAGAAGTGCTTATTTGCAGAGTCTTAAGCGTGACTCATTCGGATCACCCTTTATGTGCATACAAAGCCAGGTCAACTCGTTGCTCACTATCCAACGAGTTACAATGATATCGCTTTAGCCGATGGCCGTTCACTTTGAAGTTCCCCTTCTCTAGATGATGCAACTCTACCACTCCATATGGAAAGACTTGTCCGATCTGAAATGGTCCAGACCTACGAGTCTCAGAGCTTCCGGAAGCAGATGAAGGCGAGAGTTGTAAAGCAACACTCGATCCCCAACCTGAAATTCCTTAGGCTCACGAATCCTTCTGATCATGCCATTTCTTAGTCCTTGCCCGTAAGTTGAGGAGTTTTCGTATACTGGGCGCCACTCATCTAGCTCACTCGGTACGCCATTGTCGCTCCTTACCCTGCGAATCAATATCAAAGTTACAAGTTCTAAGGGCCCAAAGTGCCCTATGCTCTAACTCAACAGGCAAATGACATGACTTTCCATAAACAATGCGATAGGGCGTAAAACCTATAGATGTCCTAAAAGCAGTCCTAAATGCCCATAATGCATCATCTAACTTAAGAGTCCAGTCCTTCCCATCGGTACTAACGGTTCTCTCTAAAATACGTTTAATACCCCTATTAGTTACCTCAACCCCGCCGGCACTAGTCCGGGGGTGATAGGGAGTAGAGAACCGATGAGTAACTCTGTACCGCTTAAGTACTTTCTCTAATTGGGTGTTGTAGAAATGTGTTCCTCTATCACTAATAAGCGCCCTAGGTATGCCAAACCTAGCAAACAATCGCTTAAGGAACCTGCAGACAACCCTAGCATCATCGTTGGCTGACTGAGCTTGAGCCACTTAGAGAAATATTCAACAGCAACCATAATGTACTTATTACAATACGAAGAGGGAAAGGGTCCCATGAAGTCGATGCCCCAGACATCAAAAATCTCAACGACTTGCACACTGGTTTGGGGCATCTCATCACGAGAAGAGATATTACCTGCGCGTTGGCAAGGGTCAAAAACCTTAACAAATTTCCATGCATCTTAGAAGAGCGTAGGCCAATAGAATCCTGCCTCTAGCACCTTCCCTCGCGGTATGGTTTGTCGCTTGATGACCTCCAGGTGGGTCCCTCATGGCATTGCTTTAATATTTGGAGAGTCTCCTCGCTATATACACAACGAATCACCCGATCGCACATACTTTAAACAAAAGGGATCTCGCCCCAAATATAGTATTTCAAATCGTGAAGAATTTCTTCTTTCTTCGTCATACCCTTTGGTAGAACCCTAGCAACCAAATAGTTAGCATAATCGGGAAAACCAGGAGTATCGGTGTATACCCGAGTGACATACAAATGTTCTTCCGGAAATCGATCATCTATGGTCGTCTCATCAAGTGCATCTAAGTGAGGATTTTCCAATCTCGATAAATGGTCCACTGCCGGATTCTCCGCCCTTTTTATCCTTGATCTCGATGTCAAATTCCTGTAATAAAAGAATCCACCGAATCAATCTCGGTTTCGCATCATTTTCAGGAATAAGTACCTCAATGCCGAGTGGTCCGTGAAGATAATGGTTTTGGAAGGCGAGATATGATCTAAACTTGTCGAAGGCGTAAACAACCGCCAATAACTCCTTCTCCGTGGTGGTGTAGTGTTCCTGGGCTCCTGTCAAGGTCTTGCTAGCATAGTAAATGGGTTGAAACTTCTTTTCAATCCTCCTGTCCAAGCAGCTCAACTGCATAATCACTAGCATCGCACATCGGTTTAAAGGCGAGCCCCCAATCGGGAGAAACCATGATTGGGGCTGTAGATAAGTTTCTTAAGTAACTCAAAAGTCGCCACGCATACATCATAAAAAATAAAAGGTACATCCTTAACTAACAATTGAGTGAGGGGCCTAGCAATCTTAGAAAAATCTCTAATAAATCTCCTATAAAACCCTGCATGGCCCAGAAAACTCCTAACAGCCTTAACAGAACTAGGAGGAGGTAGCTTAGATATTACTTCTACCTTAGCTCTATCCACCTCCATCCCAGCCTGAGAGATCTTATGCCCTAAAACAATCCCCTCTCTCACCATGAAATGACATTTTTCCCAGTTTAGTACCAAGTTAGCCTCAATACATCTAGCTAACATGCGCTCAAGGTTTGCCAAACAAGGAGAGAAAGAATTACCAAAAATAGAGAAGTCATCCATAAATACCTCCATAGACTCCTCAATCATGTCCTCAAAATAGCCATCATGCACCGTGAAATGTAGTCGGTGCATTGCGATCCGAATGGCATCCGTCTATAAGCAAACGTCCCATAAGGGCAGGTGAAGGTAGTCTTCTCTTGGTCCTCAGGTGCAATAGGAATCTGAAAGTAACCTGAAAAGCCATCAAGAAAACAATAAGCCTACGGTAATCAATGCAAACTCGAAGCTTTATTCTGGTCGAGTGGGATCGACTCATCCTTCTCATTCCTTACCACTGTGATGCCTCCTTTCTTGGGTACAACTTTACAGGACTAACCCACGGCCGAAATGGGATATATCAAACTGCATCAAGAAGTTTAATTACCTCCTTCTTTACCACTTCTTTCATGTTCGGATTGAGTCGCCTTTGAGGGCCGAACGACTGGCTTGTCCCCAATGAAATCTTATGAGAGCAAAACTTGGATTTATGCCCGGGATATCGGCTATATTGAAAGCAAAGGCCTTCTTGTACTTCCTTAGAACTTCCAACTGCATGGCTTGTTCTTCGGAGTTAGATCGCTATGATTACCGGTAAGCGCTTCTCTTCATCCAGGAAGGCATAAACCAAGTGGCTCGGTAACTCCTTCCGATTCTAAAATTGGTGGGTTCTCGAATGAAGTCTTTACTTTCCGCACCCTGCATCTGCCAAGAAAAGATAGGGATCGGTTGACAAGCTCGGCTCGGAAGCCAATAAATGAGTTGCTCCAACACTTGCTCGTTGGACAACTCCTCCTCATCCCTCGGCCTAATGCTACTTGCAAAGGGTCGAACATAAAATTTCTTGTAAATGGGACTCAACCATATCATCAATCACATCAATAGAACATACAGTATTATCATAGTCCGTGCTGATCTCATGGAAGTGGCCAGTCAAAGGTAATGGTCTCATCATTAACTCTAAGCTTAAGCTTTCCATCGCTTACATCGATAACGTACCCTCGATGTAGCTAGGAAAGGCCTACCCAGGATAAGAGGCACAGTGCTATCACCCTCCATATCCATTACCATAAAATCTACAGGAAAGATAAATTTATCTACCTTTACAAGTACATCTTCAACAATACCTCTAGGAATTTTAACAGTCCTATCTACTAATTGAACACTCATCCTAGTAGGCTTTGGCTCATGCAACCCTAATTTGGCAAATAAACTAGTGGGCATTAAGTTAATACTGGCTCCTAAATCAGCCAATGCACCACTAATTGATAAATCACCAATCATACAAGGGATAGTAAAACTCCCTGGATCTCGTCGCTTGAGTGGCAATTTGTTCTGGAGAATAGCTGAACACTCCTCATTAAGCACCACCTGACCAAGATCCTTCAACTTCCTCTTGTTGCTCAAAATCTCCTTTAAGAACTTGGCGTGATTTCGCATCCGTGAAATTGCCTCAACAAAAGGTAAGTTATTAAATAAGTCAAGAAACTTACTGCTTGTCCACCATATCCCTGTCTCAACCTTGCAGGGATATGGTATCAATGATGCTCCCACGTGGCTCTTTTGTCTTCTTTCTTTCTCTCATTCTCTACCATCTCAAGGTCCGGTCCTTCCTTACCGGCTCGACACCGCGATTGTATTATCCTTATCGGCCTAAAGGTGAAGAACTAGTCAAATTCTTACACCGAACGCAAGGTGATAGCTTTGCAATGCTCCCTCGGGTTTGACTCTGTAGTGCTAGGGAGGCGATCTCGAAGGTCTTCTAAAGCATCTTAGAAATTTGGCCAATTTGAGTCTCCAAGTTCTGAATCGAGGCCTGCTGATTCCTAAGTGCACTATCAGTCTGCTGGAATCTTGTTTCTGTAGATGTCACAAACTTCATCATGAGCTCCTCTAAATTTGACTTCTTTTCTTGGGGAGGAGGAGCTTGTGCAGGCCCAGCTGGTTGTTGCTGTGGCTGTTGATGAAGTCTTTGGAAACCTGGCGGACCCTGGGCATTATTGTTCCTCCAACTGAAATTGGGGTGATTGCGCCATCCAGGGTTGTATGTATTGCTGTAGGGGTTATTCTGCTGTCTTGGGGCATTCCCCATATAATCAACCTGTTCAACATTAGAAGATATAGTAGAATTAGATGGAAAACTAATAGAAGATGAAGCAAACATACCTCCCGCAGTATGGTTCGCACTGTAATGCGGGCCACCACAAAATTCGCGATAACGTTTACTGCGTGAACCCAAGATCCTGAGTTGGTCGATCTTCTTGGCTAGAAGCTCTACTTGAGTACGCCAAGGCTACTGTAGAGTCCACTTGGTTGACCACTCCTTGTCTTCCTGGTCGGCTCTAGAGGATTGCCAACGATAGTTGTTCATGGCCATTTCCTCTATCAAGTTCCCGAGCTTGCTCGTCTTGTTTAGCGCCTACCGTAGCATCCACCATCTGCCTCGTTGCGAGGTTCAACCCTTTGTAGAAGGTCTGAACCTGCATCCACACTGGCAATCCGTGATGTGGGCAGCATCTCAAAAGATCTTTAAATCTCTCCCATGCATCGTACATGCTTTCATCATCAAACTGCACAAAAGAAGATATGTCATTTCTAAGTTTAGCAGTTTTAGCGGGAGGAAAATACTTATATAAAAATTTTTCGGCCAACGCCTTCCAGGTAGTGATCGTTTGTTGTGGAAGAGATTGCAACCATCTCTTTGCTCTGTCCCTCAAGGAAAATGGAAACAATCTCAGCCGAATGGCATCATCGGTTGTTCCATTTATTTTGAATGTGTCACAAATCTCCAAAAAGTTGGAGATATGTGCATTGGGATCCTCGCTGGGCAATCCTCCAAACTGCATGCTTTGTTGGATCATCTCGATAACATTGGCCTTTATCTCAAAATTGTTGGCCGCTACAGCAGGTTTGACTATACTAGTTTTCGTCCCATCCAAAGATGGTCGAGCAAACTCGTACATCATTCTCTGATCCTCATCGGTTTTCCATCGTGTCTAGTCTATCCACAAGTACCTCAACCTCAATCTCCTCCTCTTCTAATTGCAACCTCTTCCTTAAGAGTCTGAGGGATCATTCTGGATCAGATAGAGGCTCTATAAGATTCGAGTTTGAGCTCCTGGTCATAAACTACCTGAAATTGAAAGTTCACACAACCACCGATCAACAAAAATAATATAATAATAAATAATAATAAAATTAAAGAATACATTAATAAAATAAATAATGACTAAATTAACACAAAAACAATTCACTCTAGTTCACCGTTACAAGTTCCCCGGCAACGGTGCCAAAAACTTGATGGGCTCTTTATGCAACCTACACCTAAGGCAGTGAACCTACCGATGCAGCCTAGCACTAGTGAGTATCAAGGTCGTATCCCTGGAGATCGGTGAACCTAGAGTTACTACTGCTTGCTATGTTATCTAGTCTGAAATAGGGTGTGAAAGTTCTAACATACCAGCTAATGGTTATGAGTGCAATTAAGTAAATGAAGGACAACAATAGACAATTAAAAGACAATTGTAAAGAGAGAAATAAATCCAAAAGGGAGCCTAAGTGATGGAATTCTAAAGATGAATTTTATGGATTGCCGATCTTGCTTACCCGTGCCTAAATCCCTGAATTGAATCCCGGTTCCTCTCTCGCCATCGGATTCCTAAACTGCACTAACCTAATGGAATCTCTTCCTATCGGGATTACTACAAATTAGCATTAAGTATGATTTAAGACTATTAAGAGTTGTTAGTTCTTAATCCGTGAGTAAATCAACCTCATCTCTAAGTGTTAACTACCGGTCCTTACTATTCAAAATCCAGTTGTAACAAGCATTTCTCAATGTCAAGAAACAACCTAATAAACAATTAATCCAACGTCTCAAATTAACTGCATCAAACTTTTATTACTGAATAGCAAGAAGATTGCAAGAATGATAATTATAAAAAACTAACAATTAAGCATAATCCATCAACAAAGGTGAACCCTAATGGATTCAAAAGATCTAGCTGCTCATTTTCATAGTCAAAGCAATTAAAGAACAAAATAAGGAAAAACAAATTAAAGGTATGTACACCCTTCTCTTTCAAGCTGAATGAGAAACCCTAAATTTGCAAATTCAAAATCTCAAACCCTAGTTGCCTCTTGAATGCTCCCAAAGTTTGTCTTGATCTTCAATTCGATGTTGGAATAAGTGGAATCCCCCCTTCAATTGATGAAAATTGATCTCTCCAGATCTACAATTGAGGTATAGGAAATATTTGATTAAGTGTGTGTCTTGGAATTGAGTCCAAAAATCGTCCACTTCAATTAGAATTCAAAATCGCCCATATAGTTGATTCGGCCGGCGAAGTCCGGAAGTCCGGTGTTGAATCTGTGGAGTCTGTTGTGCTGAGCCACCACAGGCCGTGCCCAAGCCGGTGCTGACTCCTTCCAGACCGTGCCCAAGGCGGTGCTGACTCCTTCCAGACCGTGCCCAAGGCGGTGCTGATCCACCACAGGCCGTGCTGGAGGCCGTGATGACTACGGAAGTCATGCTGAAATGGCACAATTGGGGATAGCCTCTTGATAATTCAAAGACGCGTAGGATGCAGGCCGTGCTCAACCCTCGGGGTGCTTGTTCTCGCCCAATTTGATGGATTTTTCTCCGTAATCACACGTATTTCCCTCGATTACTGATGGTGTCCTTCGAAAATGACCTGAAACGAAAAGGGAAACAAAAGACAGGTGATTCTAGCATAAAACGGGATAATCATGCATAAAAATGTGAACAATCGAGCATGAGAACATGTGTAGTATGATGCTTATCAAATTACCCCATGCTTAAACTTTTGCTTGTCCTCAAGCAATTTACAACTCACTCCTCAAAAGATATCAAATAACTCAATCAACTGCATTGCAGGAGGTTAGCTTAAAATAAATTTCAAAACTCCGTAATGATTTTTCCCAAAATCCCCAAATCACTAAATCCTTAAGAGAAAGAGCAAACTTAATAAAGTTGCTAAAGTTAAAATGATAAACCATCTAAATTAAGAAATTGAGAATCATGCATCACAAGATATCACTCAAAACACACAAGTGTATATAGGTGAAAGAAGATCGCCAAGCTCTTAACACAAAAATACAGAAAAAGTGCTTACCACAGGCTTGCTTATGGATTCAATCTCCACTACTACGAAATAATCAATAATCATGATCAAAGGGTCTTGAGCCAGGTTGTAATGGGGTTAAGGTAAGGTACGTATAAATATGGAAAGTAGGCTACAAGTTGCTGGAAGTTAAGCAAGTAATGCAAGAAAGTAATGAAGGATCAAGTGCTGTACCAAAATGAACACTAAGTTGCTCTAAAAATAAGATGATGCTCGAAATGAACTAAATTAATACTTTCTACATTTTTTTTTGTTTATTTTTTTTTATATATAAATATATATACTATGTATATATATTACAACAGCTTATGTAGGAGTTGTTGGTTATCGACACATACAATAATTGAAGGGAGCATCTATAAAAAATCTAGCAACTTAGTGAAATATATGAATGCAGATTGATCCAAAGTAAAATGCAGCATAACTTATATAATTTCCAGCAACAATGGTAGAAAGAATGGTCAAATGAATAGAAGTGATAAGATGAGTGTCACTGTTATTATTGTCACAAAAGGAATGGCTAAGGCTCAAAATTGGTTCACTAAGGGAAAAATAGGGTTAGGCTTTTTGGCCAAATTGTGTAAATCCTAAGTGCCCAAATCATCTCACGATCATTGACAATTCATGTAATTTCAACAGATATCGTAAAGCAACTTCTAGAAACAGAGATTCTGTAAAATGCTCACTAATGAAAGAAAAGGGAGCATAATAGTGATGCACCAATTGGCTCAAAATCTCACCATTTGAGGGATTTAAAATTGCATGAATTCTCAACCCAAAGTTTAAACAGTCAATCACAATAATAAGCAGCAATATTAATAGTGTTCTATATCTATGATAAAGTAATATGGAAGAATTAAGGAAAAATACCAGTTTTACCTGGCTGGATTGTAGTTGAGAGATTAATTCATTGCCTTCTTCCCAAGTCTAGCTTCTTAGACTCGCAATTACACTACTTTTATGTGGTTATTTTCTCAAATTCATAAATATACATATTTTACGGGGTTATCTTCTTATATTGATAAATATACCACTTTTACGGGGTCGTTTTCTCATATTAAATTATTAGCACTGTTATGGGATTATTTTTTCAAATTCATAAATATACAAGTTTTACGGAGTTATTTTCTTATGTTGACAAATATATCACTTTTATGGGGTTATCTCATATTATAAAATTAACCCTTATACCAAAATTACGGGGTTATTTTCTCCGATTGATAAATATCCCCGTATTACAGATTTGTTTTCTCATACTAAAAAATATACCCCTTCTAAGAGGCTGTTTTCTCTGGCTCGCAATTACACCACTTTTACGTGGTTATTTTCTCAGATTCATAAATACACATGTTTTACGGGGTTATTTTCTTATATTGATAAATATACCACTTTTATGGGTTCGTTTTCTCATATTAAATTATAAGCACTATTATAGGGTTATTTTCTCAAATTTATAAATATACACATTTTACGGGCTTATTTTCTTATATTGAGAAATATATCAATTTTGCGGGGTCGTTTCTCATATTAAATTATTATCACAATTCTATGTTTTATCAATTTCATAAATATACACGTTTTACGAGGTTATTTTTTTATATCAATAAATATACCTCTTTTACGGGGTTGTTTTCTCTTATTATAAAATGAACCCATTTAAGGGGCTGTTTTCTCATACTCACAAATATACCATATTTACTGGGTTATTTTCTCCGATTAATAAAAATCCCCGTATTACAGGATTGTTTCCTCATATTAAAAAATTTACCCCTTCTAGGAGACTCTTTTCTCAGACTCGCAATTACACTACTTTTACGGGGTTATTTTCTCAGATTCTTAAATATACACGTTTTACAGGGTTATTTTCTTATATTGAGAAATATACCACTTTTATGGGGTCGTTTCTCATATTAAGTTATTACCACAATTATGGGGTTATTTTGTCAATTTCATAAATATACACGTTTTACGAGGTTATTTTCTTATATTGACAAATATACCCCTTTTACGGGGTTGTTTTCTCTTATTATAAAATTAACCCATTTAAGGGGGCTGTTTTCTCATACTCACAAATATACCATATTTGCAAGTTTATTTTCTCCAATTGATAAAAATCCTCGTATTACGGGGTTGTTTTCTCATATTAAAAAATTTACCCCTTCTAGGAGGCTGTTTTTTCAAACTCGCAATTATATTACTTTTACGAGGTTATTTTCTCAGATTTATAAATATACACGTTTTACCTGATTATTTTCTTATATTGATAAATATACCACTTTTACAGGGTTATTTTCTTATATTAACAAATATACCCCATTTATGGGGGTTGTTTTCTCATATTATAAGATTAACCCAGTTAAGGTGTTGTTTTCTCATACTCACAAATATATCAAAATAAAGGGCTTATTTTCTCTGATTGATAAATATCCCTGTATTACGGGGTTGTTTTCCCATATTAAAAAATTTACCTCTTCTACGAAGCTATTTTCTCAAACTCGCAATTACAATATTTTGACGGGGTTGTTTTCTCATATTCATAAATTTACATGTTTTACGGGGTTATTTTCTTATATAGATAAATATACCACTTTTACAGGGTTATTTTCTTATATTGATAAATATACCCCTTTTACGGGTTGTATTCTCATATTATAAAATTAACCCATTTAAGGGGTTGTTCTCTCATACTTATAAATATACCAAAATTACGGGGTTATTTTCTCCGATTGCAAAATATCCGCTTATTACGGGGTTATTTTCTAATATTTATAAATATACCCCTCTTACGGGGTTGTTTTCTCATATTAAAAAATTTATCCGTTCTACAAGGCTGTTTTCTCATACTCATAATTACTCTACTTTTATAGGATTATTTTCTCAGATTCGTAGATATACGCGTTTTACGGGACTGTTTTCTTATAGTAATAAATATACCACTTTTACAGGGTCGTTTTCTCATATTAAATTATTAGCACTATTATGGGGTAGTTCTTGTCAAATTCAGGAATATACATGTTTTACGAGATTATTTTCTTATGTCGACAAATATACTCCTTTTACAGGGTTGTTTTCTCATATTATAAAACTAACCCATTTAAGGGGTTGTTTTCTCATATTCACAAATATACCAAAATTATGGGGTTATTTTCTCCGATTGATAAATATTTCTATATTACAAGGTTGTTTTCTAATATTTATAAATATACCACTCTTACGGGGTTGTTTTCTCAAACTTGCAATTACATTACTTTTACTGGGTTGTTTTCTCAGATTTATAATTTTACATATTTTATGGAGTTATTTTCTTATATCAACAAATATACCCCTTTTACGTGGTTGTTCTCTCATATTTTAAAATTAACCCATTTAAGAGGTTGTTTTCTCATACTCATAAATACATGGGGTTGTTTTCTAAAATTTTTAAATATACCCTCTTACGGGGTTGTTTTCTCATAATAAAAAGTTTACCCCTTCTACGAGGCGGTTTTCTTAGACTCGCAATTACACTACTTTTACGGGGTTGTTTTTTCAGATTCATAAATATATGAGTTATTTTCTTATATCGACAAATATACTCCTTTTATGTGGTTGTTCTGTCATATTATAAGATTAATACATTTAAGAAGTTGTTTTCTCATACTCACAAATATACCAAAATTATAGGGTTATTTTCTCCGATTGATAAATATCCCCATATTACGGGGTTGTTTTCTCATGTTAAAAAATTTACCCCTTCTACGAGGTTGTTTTCTCATATTCGCAATTACACTACTTTTATGGGGTTGTTTCTCATATTCATAAATATACAAGTTCTACGGGGTTGTTTTCTTATATTGATAAATATACACGTTTTACGGGGTTATTTCCTTATATTGACAAATATACCCCTTTTACGGGGTTGTTTCTGATATTATAAAATTACTCCACTTAAAGGGTTATTTTCTCATACTCATAAATATATCAAAATTACGGAGTTATTTTCTCCGATTTACAGTTATCCCGTATTACAGGGTTATTTTTTCATATTAAAAAATTTACCTCTTCTACGAGGCTGTTTGCTCAAACTTGCAATTACACTACTTTTACGAGGTTGTTTTCTCAAATTCAAAAATATACACCTTTTACGGGGTTATTTTCTTAAATTGATAAATATACCACTTTTACGGGGTTATTTTCTTATATTGATAAATATACCCATTTTTACGGGGTTGTTTTCTCGTATTCATAAATATACACGTTTTTAGGGGTTATTTTCTCATACTCACAAATATACCAAAATTATGGGGTTATTTTCTACGATTGCTAAATATCTCCTTATTACAGTTTATTTTCTAATATTTACAAATATACCGAGATTACGAAGTTATTTTCTCCGATTGCTAAATTTACCCCTTCCATGAAGTCTTGCTGGCATAGTACTAGGTTGGAACTTTTTATCAAACCTCTGTCCAAGTACAGCTCCAACTACATAGTCACTAGCATCGCACATTAGTTCAAAGGGTAGTCCCTAATCAGGCGAAGCCATGATAGGGGCTGTGGTCAATAGTTTCTTCAGTAGCCCAAAAGAAGATAAACATGCATCATCAAAAATGAAAGGTGCATCCTTAACTAGTAATTGAATAAGAGGCCTAGCAATCTCAGAGAAATTTCTAATAAACCTTTTGTAGAACCCAGCATGGCCTAAGAAACTCCTAACAGCCCTAACAGAACTAGGGGGTGGCAGCTTAGATATTGTTTCTATTTTAGCTCTATCAACCTCCATCCCTGCATGTGAAATCTTATGCCCTAAAACAATTCCCTCTCTCACTAGAAAATGACACTTTTCCCAATTCAACACCAAGTTA
The DNA here is from genome assembly GCF_019578655.1 of Ricinus communis. Taxonomy (NCBI): domain Eukaryota; kingdom Viridiplantae; phylum Streptophyta; class Magnoliopsida; order Malpighiales; family Euphorbiaceae; genus Ricinus; species Ricinus communis. The sequence goes on from NC_063258.1 coordinate 15,586,950, forward strand.
GCCTCAATGCACCTGGCTAACATGCGTTCTAAATTTGCCAAATAGTGAGAAAATGAATTACCAAAAATAGAAAAGTCATCCATAAATACCTCCATTGACTCCTCAATCATATCATAAAAAATGGCCATCATACACCACTGAAACGTAGCCGGGGCATTGCATAGACCCAAAGGCATCCGTCTATAAGCAAAAGTCTCATAGGGGCATGTGAAAGTCATATTCTGTTGGTCTTTAGGTGCAATTGGAATCTGAAAATATCCTGAAAAACCATCAAGGAAACAATAAAACATATGTCTTGCCAATCTTTCTAACATTTGATCAATGAAAGGAAGAGGGAAGTGATCCTTCCGAGTTATATCATTAAGCCTCCTGTAATCAATACAAACTCGAAATCTTGTAATCGTCCGTGTGGGTATCAGCTCATCCTTCTCATTGCGAATTACTGTCATGCCTCCTTTCTTCGGCATAACCTGCACAGGGCTCGCCCAAGAACTTTCAGAAATAGGATAAATCAAACCTGGATCAAGGAGCTTAATTACCTCTTTTTTCACTACTTTCTTCATGTTCGGGTTAAGCCGCCTCTGGGGCTGAACTACTGGTCTATAACTATCCTCCATAAGAATCTTGTGAGAACAGAAACTAGGGTTGATCCCGGGAATATCAACAATCTTGTAGGCAAAGGCCTTCTTATACCTCTTGAGCGAGTCTAGAGTCTTTGCTTGCTCCTCAGGTGTCAAATCTGCTACAATAATCACAGGCAACTTTTCTTCCTCATCCAAGAATCGATAACTCAAGTGCTTAGGTAACTCCTTCAATTCTAAGGCTAGGGGGTCCTCAAAAGAAGATTTTACTTTCTGCACTTCTGACTTGTCAAGAGAAAGAAAAGGGTCAGTAGAACAGCTAGGCTCAGTATCCAACAAACTACCGAGTTGCTCCAACACTTGCTAATTAGACAACTCCTCCTTATCTCCTTGCAATGCTACCTACAAAGGATCATCAAGTGATATTTCCTGTAAATGAGACTTAACCACATCATCTAGAATATCAATAGAAAACACAACATCATCATGGTCTAAAGAATGTCTCATAGTAGTAGCTAAGTCGAAGGTAATGGTCTCATCATCTACCTTAAACTGAAGCTTTCCATCACAAACATCTATAACAGGCCCAAATGTTGCAAGAAAAGGTCTACCTAGGATCAAAGGCACAGTACTCTCACCTTCCATGTCCATAACTACAAAATCAAGAGGAAAAATAAACTTATCTACCTTAACAAGCACATCTTCAATAATCCCTAAACCCTAAATCCTAAACCAACCCTAGGAATCTTAACAGTCCTATCAGCTAACTGAATGCTCATCCTAGCAGGCTTAGGTTCATTCAAACCTAACTTATCAAACAAACTAGTGAGCATCAAATTAATCCTAGCTCCTAAATCAACTAATGTATCACTAATAGGCAAATCGCCAATAATGCAGGGAACAGTAAAACTCCCTGGATCTCTCCTTTTGGGTGGCAGCTTGTTTTGAAGAATAGCTGAACACTCCTCATTCAGAGTCATTAGTCCCAAATCCTCCAACTTCCTTTTGTTACTCAAAATTTCCTTTAAGGTAGGTTAATACGCAGTTGTTTAAACAAGTCAAGAAACTTACCAAACTGCTTGTCAACCTTCTCCTGCTTAAATCGAGTAGGGTAGGGGACTAGTGGCTAGTACTATCTCACAGGGCTCTTCTGCCTGTCTTCCACCTTCTCTACTTCTATCGCCTCAAGCTCTGGCTCCTTCCTAGCTGGCTTATCCTGCATGGAAACATCATCATCATCAGCTAATGCTAAAGAGCTAGATAACTGCTTACCTGATCGCAAGGTGATAGTCTTGCAATGCTCCTTTGGGTTTGACTCTATAGTGCTGGGGAGCGATCATTGTTGCCTTTTAGACAACATCTTAGAAATCACTTGTCCGACTCTCCAAGTTCGAATGGACACCTCACCGATTTCTAAAACCTTTGTCTACTTCGGAACCTCGTCTCAGTTGATATGAGAAACTTCATCATTAGCTCCTCCAAGTTAGATTTCTTCTCGGGTGGTGGAAGAAGCTGTGATGGTCCAACTTGCTGTTGCTGTGGTGGCTGCTAATGCAGTCTCTGAAAGCCTGGTGGACCATGGGCGTTGTTGTTTCTTCAACCGAAGTTGGGATGATTACCCCAGCCGGGGTGGTATGTGTTGCTGTATGGGTTGTTCTACTGTCTAGGTGCATTACCTATGTAGTCTACTTGTTCAAGGTCAGCAGAAACAATAGAAGATGAAGAATTAGAAGTTGAAGCAAACATTCCTCCCGCATTATAGTTTGCAATATTTTTCAGCCAACAATCTCCATGTCGTAATAGTGTTGGCTGGGAGCGACTACAACCATCTTTTCGCTCGGTCCCTCAGAGAAAAAGGAAACAACCTCAACCGAATGGCATCATCGGTTGTTCCATTTATCTTGAAGGTGTCGCAGATCTCCAAGAAGTTGGCGATGTGAGCATTTGGGTCCTCGCTCGGTAGTCCTCCAAATTGTACACTATTTTGGACCATCTATACCACGTTTGGCTTTATTTTGAAGTTGTTGGCCGCCACAGGTAGTCGCAATATACTCGTCTGTGTCCCCTTAAGAGAAAGTCTAGCAGACTCGTACATTGTCCTAGCTTCATTCGTAGCCCGATTGTTATCTCCTATCCCTGCTGGTATATTCATAGGGGCTTCAAACTCTATCTGTGCCTTCTCTTCTTCTTGCATACGCTTCCTCAACAAATGGAGGGATCGCTCTAGTTCAGCAAGCGGGTCTACAAGAGTAGGATTAGAGATCCTAGTCATAAACTATTTGAAATAAAAAGGCAGCAAGCAAAGAACACAGGGATGAATAAAATAATAAAGAATAAAAAAATGAAAAGACAGAAAATAATAATGGTTAGATTAACATAAACACAAATTCACTCTAGTTCATACAAAAGAGTTCCTCGACAACGGCGCCACAAACTTGATAAGCTATTTGTGTAGCTACAATCTAAGGCAGTGAACCTATTGATGCAGACTAGCACTAACAGTGAGTATCAAGGTTGTATTCTTGGGTAAGGGTGATCCTAGAACTACTACAGCATCTTATGATATCTAACCATAACAAAATCAATGAAGTTGTTTGATGCAATAAAGATAAGAATTACAAATTGTCACGACTCCACCCGTGGGCCCGTGACCGGCACTAGGGAATGGGTAGGCTTAAGGCCACCGAAACCCGTACTAAGCCTGACACTCACTGATTTAAACAAATCTCAACTCAAATTTACATTATTAAAACCTCAATTTATCTTAATAGATACACTTTACAAAATTACTTCGGTCTACCAGAAAAAAAAAACTAGGCGAGACCCGAAGCTCAGAAAATTTACAACTGAAACATCTACTATTACTACTGTGGAGAATCTAAGATTTACCAATTTACATACCAAATCAAATACATCACCCGATGATGAAGGAGTCGGGTTACTGAATAAGAGTCGCGGGAGAACTAACAGTCACGAATCTGAAAAAACATAAATGGAGTATGGGTCTAGAGTGAGTTAAAATCAAATAATCTAGAGACTATTGCTTCTTCTCAAAAAAACATAGATTATTCAAATCAGTATATCAAACCATACTATAATCATACCCTACTGTTTCCTTCACATAAAATATTAATCATTCGAATCAAAATATCAACCATGCACGTAAATACAATCCATATTATAATCATACCATAATAAATAAATAAAAATATATATTTACTTTTACGGGACGAGTGGCTCAGTAGAACCCTAACCCCAAATTCTAATAGCCTTTCGGCTCTCTTAATCCAACAGGTCTGGCGCCCAGAGAGCAAGCTCGATCAGGGTCCTTACCTCCAGCCTGAACACTTGAATTCCAAATAAGCCGTCGCCTAGAGAGCATCGCTCGATCAGGGACCTTAACTCCGGCAATCAACTGAACTCAGCCCAGAGAGCAATGCTCGATTAGGGCAAACAAATCCATAATAACCTTATATCCAAGATCATTACCGGTGCGCACGCGGTCCTGATGTAACCCATCAGGCGGCATGTTCTACAAGCCACATTTCCCAAAACGCAATCATCACATTTAATAAATATCATTGTTTAATGAAATCATTCAACACATATCGAAATAAAGATTAAAAATTTAGGATGAGGCAACGTGCAATTCGTGTCGATAAAATAATAATATATGTATTATTATAACGTTACTAATAATAATATTTATATTATTTTCAATAATTAATAGTCCAGTGAAATTATTTACGTTGCGATACTAATAACCATATTATGCATAAACTTTCAAAATAGCATATTAAATCAGACTTAGCAATAGTGCAATGATTAAATGACTTTAACTCACAGGATTGGGCGACCTCCTAGCTCTGCTCTGGTGCCTCAGTTGGAGCTAGCCGAACAGACAGATCATCTAATCACGGAAAACAATTTATCAAAACGCTAAAACAATCGATCATTAATCCTAGGTCTAGACTCCTAGGACTGACTGTCTAAGAATCTCGACTCGGGAGAATTCTACCAAAAATCCGGCAGAACCTCCCTTACAACACGAACATTACCCCCCGTAAAAACGGGCCCAGGACCTGCCAGAAGAACACTTCAAATATCCAACAATTTAAACAACGGGAGTCGGGTCCCCAAACTTCACTATTTCCTGACTCCGCCACACAGCACAAAATACGAGGCAGGCAAACTGACAGACAATTATTTTTTACTCACAAATATCATCAAATACTCAATACCATCCAATAGACACAATTAAACCAAGAATTTCTAAAATTAACGGGCCAAAGAAATATTACCGAGATACTCGATCACTCGATCGACTCGCCTCCGGCCGCCGGAGTCCGATCGACGATCCGAACACACCATCGAACTCACAATGACGCGCTGATGACGATCCCCGCTTCCAATTTTCCGATCTGACACCCGATCATCCAGAGAGATTTGCAGACGATCTCGACCGTCGATTCGCAAACAAAGCCCGATCGCCACCAAATAGGTGCCATCGCGATCGTCCATCCTCCGATCGTCCATCCTCCGCCGGATCTCGCCGGAAAAACCCAAAATGTTGCCTCCACTTGTGGAACTCTCTCCTCGGCCACCAAACCCGGCCGCCACGCTAAAGGAAGCTCTCCAAGGGGAGCCGATCGCCACCAAGATCGGCCGGGCGGCCTTGGCCGCGCCACACGCGATTCCGCCGCCTCACGCTCTGGGGGCCTTCACAAGCGCCTCCGCCCGAGCTCGCCACCACGGCAGTCCCTCTCTCTCTTCCTAGTGCCGCACTCTCTCTCTCTCTCTACCTTCTCTCTCCCCGATTCCATTTCTTTCAATATCGACATTAGGCCCCTGAACTTTTCCTTATTACAACTTGGTCCCTCAACTTTTTCTTAATTACTTACAATTTCATCCTACAGAATTCCAATTTAACCCCCAAACTTCTTTTTAGCCTTTCAATTAAGCCCCTAACTATTTAATTTGGGTCAAATCCGAATTATTGAAAATACACAATTACAAAAATACCCACGTAGACATATTTATTTACGAAAATACCAAACTCACAAATTTCCATTAAAACCCCATAAAAATAAAATTATACTTTCAATCCTTATTCCAAAATAATCCTCCAATTAAATCCTACACACAATTAAATTAAATAATCAATTTCCAACTTAAAATTTAATACTACTAATCAATTATAATACCAATTCTCCCAAAATTCTTTTATAAAAACATCCCTTATAATTTCTTCCAAAATTTTCCGATATATAATTTTACTTATATAAATATGCATTTGGGAAAATTTTGAATAACCAAAATATAATCATTTCTCAAATAATTTACTTGAATAATTTCTTAAAATTTCAAACTAATTGGGTATAGAAAATAACTCATTTATTTATCTAACATGAACATTCAAAATTTGTATTTAAATCATTCCAATTAAACCGAATAAAAATAAAGCTAAAATTAACTTAAATAAAAACTCATTATTAAATATATAAAAAAATTCCGGGTGTTACATTCTCCCCCCCTTAAAAAAAATTCGACCTCGAATTTTAAAAGAAAAAGGGCTTCACTTACGACTGAAACTAATTAGGAACCTCTCATCTCTAACCCGGGTTCTAAAGAACTTTCCTCGGCAGAAATAAACTAAACCACAAGACTCATCGACAAAACCCTTAAATAAAACTGGCGAACCTGAAAATCCGTGATCCTCACTTACTACTCCTCGGAAACCAAATCTTTACTTGCTTCCGCACACTGAGGATCCAACACGAGCAAAGATCGAAAATACACTTCCTCAGCTCAGACTTATAACTAGATTTGACCTCAGAGAACATTACTAATACTTGGCGGCAAGTCCAACTTACATGCCCCCTCACCAACCTGCTGACAAAACCAAGGGTCTCCACACAAGAAGGGCCAATTCTGATCCTGCCAAAAATCCACTCACCAAGTTTTCTTCCTAATGACGTGCCCCTTGCACGTACAGAAAAATCCTTAACATCTACATCACATCATCCATGACATAACATCCATCTGATCGCAACAACCGACACAACCATGCCATCCTGACACAAGATTCCTCTCTGACTAAAATCCAAAAGCGTCCTTTATTATCTAACATGGGGCCTACAGCTCCACATACTTACTCTCTCAATAACTCAACTCGTCATCCAGAGAATTCTCAAGCTAACACTATTTACTTTGAAAAAATTTACTTATTTATTTACTTTATAATCATCATTGATAAAAGCTTTATTATCTTGGAAAAATGCTTTTATAAAATCGTAAAATCTCTATTCATTTTTCTTTATATAAAATTCTACAATATCGCGCACCAGGGTGATGATGCCCCTATCAGCAAGGATTGCAATGCACGATGTATGATGCATGTCCTAAAATGAATTTATGCATGCCTAACAGTGAAATGCCATAATGCATTCTTACGGGACTGAGCGCAATATTGTGTTTTAAAACACTTGTTCTACTTAGAAAAATAGATAATGTTCGCTTAAGTTTCTCTGGATACTGAGCATCCGAAAACACTAATGCCACCTTTCTTAAGCTTCTTACAACCACAAAACTCAACCATAATAGCTGACATCCGCTCGACTTCCCAGGCACTACCTTCGGCGCTACTAAAAAGGCGATGCACGATGCGATGTGGCGATCCATGACACTGTGCAACCATGCTCTACACTAAAACTGACTGCGGTGCCCACCATTGAAACAATAATCAAAGCTTCTAAAGGCGGACTGCACTAATCACTTAAAGAAACAGCACGAGTCTATCGCGCTTCGGATCTTCCCATCGCTACAAGCTCATTCTCAGCACAGCACCAAAGACAAGCTTAAAAGAAAAGAAAGACTGACTCTCTAACAGTGAAGGCTGAGACACTGGAGTCAATGAAAACAACAAGACAGACAGGATCCTAACTCCGCAGTACCAAGAAAAATCTCAACTTAGGTCGAAGGAAATCTAAACCTAAGCTCTGATACCAACTTTATCACGACCCCACCCGTGGGCCCGTGACCGGCACTAGGGAATGGGTAGGCTTAAGGCCACAGAAACCCGTAGTAAGCTTGACACTCACTGATTTAAACAAATCTCAACTCAAATTTACATTATTAAAACCTCAATTTATCTTAATAGATACACTTTACAAAATTACTTTGGTCTACTAGAAAAAAAAAATAGGCGAGACCCGAAGCTCAGAAAATTTACAACTGAAACATCTACTATTACTACTGCGGAGAATCTAAGATTTACCAATTTACATACCAAATCAAATACATCACCCGATGATGAAGGAGTCGGGTTACTGAATAAGAGTCGCGGGAGAACTAACAGTCACGAATCTGAAAAAAAACATAAATGGAGACTGTCAGTCTCGAGAGTGAGTTAAAATCAAATAATCTAGATACTATTGCTTCTTCTAAAAAAAACATAGATTATTCAAATCAGTATATCAAACCATACTATAATCATACCCTACTGTTTCCTTCACATAAAATATTAATCATTCGAATCAAAATATCAACCATGCACATAAATACAATCCATATTATAATCATACCATAATAAATAAATAAAAATATATATTTACTTTTACGGGACGAGTGGCTTAGTAGAACCCTAACCCCAAATTCTAATAGCCTTTCGGCTCTCTTAATCCAACAGGTCTGGCGCCCAGAGAGCAAGCTCGATCAGGGTCCTTACCTCCAGCCTGAACACTTGAATTCCAAATAAGCCGGCGCCTAGAGAGCATCGCTCGATCAGGGACCTTAACTCTGGCAATCAACTGAACTCAGCCCAGAGAGCAATGCTCGATCAGGGCAAACAAATCCATAATAACCTTATATCCAGGATCATTACCGGTGCGCATGCGGTCCAGATGTAACCCATCAGGCGGCATGTTCTACTAGCCACATTTCCCAAAACGCAATCATCACATTTAATAAATATCATTGTTTAATGAAATCATTCAACACATATCGAAAGAAAGATTAAAAATTTAGGATGAGGCAACGTGCAATTCGTGTCGATAAAATAATAATATATGTATTATTATAACGTTACTAATAATAATATTTATATTATTTTCAATAATTAATAGTCCAGTGAAATTATTTACGTTGTGATACTAATAACCATATTATGCATAAACTTTCAAAATAGCATATTAAATAAGACTTAGCAATAGTGCAATGATTAAATGACTTTAACTCACAGGATTGGGCGACCTCCTAGCTCTGCTCCGGTGCCTCAGTTGGAGCGAGCCGAACAGACAGATCATCTAATCACGGAAAACAATTTATCAAAACGCTGAAACAATCGATCATTAATCCTAGGTCTAGACTCCTAGGACTGAATGTCTAAGAATCTCGACTCGGGAGAATTCTACCGAAAATCCGGCAGAACCTCCCTTACAACACGAACCTCACCCCCAGTAAAAACGGGTCCAGGACCTGCCCGAAGAACACTTCAAATATCCAACAATTTAAACAACGGGAGTCGGGTCCCCAAACTTCACTATTTCCCGACTCCGCCACACAGCACAAAATACGAGGCAGGCAAACTGACAGACAATTATTTTTGACTCACAAATATCATCAAATACTCAATACCATCCAATAGACACAATTAAACCAAGAATTTTTAAAATTAACGGGCCAAAGAAATATTACCGAGACGCTCGATCGACTCGCCTCCGGCCGCCGGAGTCCGATCGACGATCCGAAAATACCATCAAACTCACAACGACGTGGTGATCACGATCCCCGCTTCCGATTTTCCGATCTGACACCCGATCATCCGAAGAGATTTGCGGACGATCTCGACCGTCGATTCGCAAACGAAGCCCGATCGCCACCAAAAAGGTGCCATCGCGAAGCTTGAGCTGAGGAGAGTCGGGATACGTCCTCCGATCGTCCATCCTCCGCCGGATCTCACCGGAAAAACCCAAAAACGTGGCTGCCTCCACTTCGCCGGAACTCTCTCCTCCGGCCACCAAAACCGACGCCGCTACCGCCAAAAGGAAGCTCTCTCCAAGGGGAGCCGATCACCACCAAGATCGGTAGGAAGCCGAACGGTCTTCCCGCCACACGCGATTCCGCACGCCTCACTGGAGTCACTACCGCCATTGGACTCGACGCCAAGACGCCTCCCGCCCGAGCTCGCCACCGCGCTGCGCAGGTCTCTCTCTCTCTTCCCGACACACTCTCTCTCTACCTTCTCTCTCCCCAATTCCATTTCTTTCAATATCGACATTAGGCCCCCGAACTTTTCCTTATTACAACTTGGTCCCTCAACTTTCTTAATTACTTACAATTTCATCCTGCAGAATTCCAATTTAACCCCCAAACTTCTTTTTAGCCTTTCAATTAAGCCCCTAACTATTTAATTTGGGTCAAATCCGAATTATTGAAAATACACAATTACAAAAGTACCCCTGACCGACATATTTATTTACGAAAATACCAAACTCACAAATTTCCATTAAAACCCCATAAAAATAAAATTATACTTTCAATCCTTATTCCAAAATAATCCTCCATTTAAATCCTACACACAATTAAATTAAATAATCAATTTCCAACTTAAAATTTAATACTACTAATCAATTATAATACCAATTCTCCCAAAATTCTTTTATAAAAACATCCCTTATAATTTCTTCCAAAATTTTCCGATATATAATTTTACTTATATAAATATGCATTTGGGAAAATTTTGAATAACTAAAATATAATCATTTCTCAAATAATTTACTTGAATAATTTCTTAAAATTTCAAACTAATTGGGTATAGAAAATAACTCATTTATTTATCTAACATGAACATTCAAAATTTGTATTTAAATCATTCCAATTAAACTGAATAAAAATAAAGCTAAAATTAACTTAAATAAAAACTCATTATTAAATATATAAAAAATTCCGGGTGTTACACAAATGATCCTTTAAGCTTTAAAGGAGGTCTAGTGACCAGATCCAAGTCCAAAAGGATGCAAGAAGTTTTGTTGGGCTTAATTAAAGACATTTGGAGTGTTCAAACACAACAAGGCTCAGCCCAAGGTTTAGGATTGCAAAAAGGAACAAAAATCATCAATTTAGTGCAATAAGTTTGCGCTGAACTCATAGGTCCAATATTTTCATTTTTATTAGAATTTCTTAAGTTATGGTGTGATTAGTTGTCATTTAGAGTTACAAAATGGATGCACATGATTTAGTTATAATTTGGAGTTACAAAATAGATGCACATAATTAGTTGTTATTTGGGAGTTACAAAATGAGTGATATCAATGTAAAAACAGCCATTTTTAATGAGTTTTAAGGGAATTAAAGGGGAAAACATGGGACAGCTCAAAACACATCCATTTAGATTTCCTTGTCTTGTTATGGCTATAAATATCAAAGCCAAATTCATTTGTAAAATTCAATTGATGAATGATAATCTTTATTTGCTCTTTGTGAGTTTTTTGCTTAAGTTCTTGCATGAACTTTGAACTTATCAAACTATTTTTTAGTTTATGGTGTTCTCTAACCAAAATCTTGTGTTTGATTCTTAACTTATCAAATCATACTTGGTTTCTAGCATTTGGAGTTGAATTCAAGTGCTAGTTTCATTATTGGAACTAGTTTTTCCTAACTTCACTTGAGGAGATCCTTAGGTTTTGGAATCATCTTGATTGGAGGGTGTTTTCTTGCATTCCATATGTATCATAACTCATTAGTTATTGGGGTGTATGGTTGCTAAGATGATGATTTCATATCATTGTTATTCTATGATTAAATGTAAACAAATGGTTAACTAAGTGTCAGACAGCCTGAAAGGATTTAGTGAAACAATCAAAGGAGAAGCCAAACCTAAGGGGACCTAAGTTAGTTGGATTCTAGTGAAGATATAGATTATATTAATTACCAATTGCAATTACCCATGGATGAATTCTTAACTGAATTCATTTTCCCTCTCGAGATAACCGAATTCTTAAATTTAAGAATCTAAAGTTGGAATCTCTTTGTAACGATCGATTATTAAATTAGCATTAAGGTTTAACCCGCCTCTATTAAGATTTGTTAATTCTTAATCCGGCTAGTCAATTACCCTTATCTCTAAGTGATCATTAACCAGTGGTGGAGGCTGTGGTGGCTTCGGAAACCATGCTAAAATGACACTCTTGAGGGTCAAGTGTTGATGGTTTAGCACGGCCAGAGTCCAAGCCGTGCTCAACCTTGGAATGCTAGTCCTTGCTCAATTTTGATGGATTCTGGTCCATAATTGTGCGTATTTCCCTTAATTACTGATAATGTCCATCGATAATGACCTAAAACATGAAAGGAACCAAAACACAAATGATTCTGGCATAAAACAAAATAACTATGCACAAAAATGTAAACACTTGGGCATATAAACATGTATAAAATGATGCACATCAGTAATCCTTGTATCACAAGGAGTCCTCATGCTGCGAGGAACAAGGAATGATGGAGATCCTAAATTTTATGAACCAGCGTAACGAAAATAAGGAGAAATTCATGTAGGCCTACCTAATAACACTCTAAGCCAATTTACTTAATTTTATGCATCCCAAAGAGGTGATATTTCAACCTAGTGATTAGGTTTGGGTGCATTGTCGCTAGGAGAGATTTCCACATCAAAGGAAGTCTAAGTTGAACCCAATGGGAGATGGTCTTTTTCAAGTGCTTGAAAGGATCAATGACAATGCTTATAAAGTGAACCTTCCAAGTGAGTATAATGTTAGTGCTACCTTTAATGTTGCTGATTTGAGTCCTTTTGATGTAAATGATGGTCTAGATTCGAGGATGAATCCTTTTAAGGAGAGGGGAAATGATATGGACCAACCACCATCACATGGATTTCATGAAGATGGACTTGATAAAGATGAGCAAGAGCATCGAGGAGTTTGGCCAAAGCTTCAAGCCCAAGATTAAAGTCAGGATATTTTAGCCAAAGATCCAATACAATTGCCTCAAGGCCCAATAATTAGATTAGAAGTATCAACAAGCCTTAATTCAACACATGCAAGGCCTTGTGAATTCGGCCTAAGAGGAATTATAAGGAGTTCAAGCTTTAGTTTTAGTGAAGGCCCAACTCAACTTAATGTATTACAAGTCCAAGTGTTTAATGGGCTTAATTAATCTTTTATTTAGGCTCAAAAAGATCGAAGCTGCTGATTTGGAGCATATGAAGACTTTAGGCCTAACTTAGCTTATGTTTTAAGCCCATATGCATGACTGAAATAAATGAGAGTTTCTTCACTTAAGTTGGGTGGCTACACATGTTATTTACCCTAGTTAGGACTTCTTTTATTTATCTCTTTTTATTAGGAAGGTTATCTTTATCCTAGATAAGATATAAATCCTTATTAGTTAAGATTTAGGGTTTTCTAAGGCCTATAAAAGGCTATTACGAATTTTGATATGGGAATTAATTTGAAGTTGAATTTGAATGATAATTGGTTATTAAACCTTAAAGCTGTTTGCTTTGTCTTTGTGTTCTTATGTAGAATGCATGCTTAAGAAACATTTAAGTAGATTGATCTTCTTGTGAAGCATTTCGAAATTGGGATTTAGGAACAAGTTTTCTAAATTCTAATTCTTGATCATCTTTCTAAATAATATGTTTCCTAACATTTCTTAGGGGTTGAACCAAATTGGTTCTTTGGGTTTTCATGTTAATGTGTTGGGGGTCCGCAATTCAAAAGGGGTTCTCAACCTTATTCAATTAGGTTCCATCTCACTTTCGCACTATAAAAACTGCATGTAACTAAATACTTGAGGCTAATGAGCATATTATCTCCGTTTTCTTACTTGCGGGAAAACAACTTTTAGGTTCTTTCAAGACCTTTATGGACTTATCAACACTCGCACTAATGAGCATAGACTTATTCCTAACGTCCTTCTTTTCTTTTTTATTCTTTGTCTACCCTTGTGTTTAAATCAATTCAATTTGATGCTTATGCTTAGCTGTATTGAAGGGAATAAAGAACTTGTGATTTCTTTCCTTATCAGGTCTGAAATCCAAATCTAATTTTGTTCGTTTCTTTTGTGCCTCTCTTTCTAATCTTTGTCTAGTATGATGGTTTGGTTTTATTTGGGGAGCATAAACACGAGTGAAGAGTGAAAGCGCATGGAAGCAAAAACCATAGGCACCGATCCAATGCTTAGGCAAATGCGAAGAAAGAAAATTTTGAGGAACCTTTTGGAGGAAAGAGGAAACAACAAGAATCGAGGCACGCTCAAATATTTCAATTCAAGATTAGCACTATTGGGATCTCCGCATTCCTTATTCCTTCCGGCATGAGGACCCCATATAACATAAGGATTGGAGTAAAAAATCATGGGATTGTAGTTAATAAGCTTGACTGGTAGCATTGGGTCTCAACTTGATGATCAAGTAGGACAAGATGTAAATCCACGAGCATAAAGGAAAAATCAAGTTGTTTTTTTTATTAATCCAAGCGTAATACAAATTGGAATTTGAACGTTATGATGTTTGGGATGCCTATAATGAAGTACTTTGGGTTGGAGTGTTATTTAGTAGGCCTACAAAAATTTTCCCTTGTTTTCGTTAAGCTAGCTCTTAAATTTGGGACTACGAGAGTTGTTGACTAGTCAATTCCTCTCTTGTTCTCTATTTGACTTCAGTTTATTCATCTTTCTTTATTTATTTATTCATAGTTAGCTTCTAGTTTCTTCTTCTTATGGAACGAGAGTTTTGGCACTATAAAAACTGCATGCAACCGAATACTTAAGGCCAGTGAGCATATTATTTCAGTTTCTACCTTGTGAGAAATCAAGTTATGGGTTCCTTCAAGAAGTTTGTGGACTTATCAACACTTGCCTTAGCGAGCATAGACTCATCCCTAATATCCTTTTCTCTTGTGTTCTTTGTCTACCCTTGTGTTTAAATCAATTCGATTTGATCCTTATGCTTAGCCATGTGGAAGAGAATAAATAACTTATGATTTATTTACTTATTGGATCTAAAATCCTACCTATATTCGCATTTCGTTTATTTCTTTTATGTCTTTCTTTCTAATCTATGTCTAGTATGATGGTTCAATTTTATTTGGGGAGTATAAACACGAGTCTTGAGTGAAAGCACATGGAAGCGACAATCATAGGCACCGATCAATGCTTTGACGAATGCAAAGAAAGAGAATTAGTTGATCATGTATTAATATCATTCTCCAAATGATCACAGATGAATCTTTTGGAGGAAAGAGGGAATGATAAGAATAAAGGCCTGCCCAAATATTCTGATTCAGGATTTGCACCACTAGGATCTCCATCATTTCTTATTCCTTCAGGCATGAGGACTCATGATGACACAAAGATTGGCATAAGGAATCATGGGAATGCAATTAACAAGGTTGATGGTGGTATTGGGGCTTAACTTGATGAACAAGTAGGAGGAGATGTAAATCTACGAGCGTAAGGGAGAAATCATGTCATTTTTTATTTATCCAAGCGTAATACAAGCGACTAGGCAAAAAACTAGAATTAAATAAATGAATAAATAAATAAAGAAAGATGAATAAACTAGAATTAAATCAAAAACGAGAGAGAGTTGACTAGGCAACAACTCTTGTACTCCTAAATTTTATGAGCCAGCTTAACGAAAGTAAGGAAAAATTTGTGTGGGCCTACCTAATAACACTCTGAGCGAAATTACTTCATTATATGTGTCCCAAAACTAAAACCGCTAGCATTCCAATTGTATTATGCATGGATTAATCGAAAACAATATGATTTCTCCCTTATACGCGCGGAGTTATATCTCATCCTGCTTGATCATCAAGCAAAGGCCCAATGCCATCGATTAAGCTTGTCAACTGTGTTTCTATAATTCATTATGCCAAACCTTGCACCATGAGTATTCCTTGTGCTTAGAGGAACAAGGAAGATGGAGATCCCAATGGTGCAGATCTTCAATTAAAATATTTGAGCGTGCCTCGATTCACGTTGTTCCATATTTCCTCTAAAAGATTCCCCCCTGATCATTTGGAGAATGATATCAATACAAGATCAACTCTTCCTTCGCATTCATTGAAGCATTAGATCAGTGCCTATGATTGCCGCTTCCACGCGCTTTCACTCAATATTCATGTTTATCCTACCCAAATAAAACCAAACCATCATACTAGACATAGATTAGAAAGAAAGACACAAAAGAGACAAACAAAATGATAATATAGGTAGGATTTTACATCTAATAAGGAAAGAGATCATAAGTTCTTTGTTTTCTTCCATACGGCTAAGTGTAAGGATCAAATCGAATTGATTTAAACACAATGGTAGACAAGAATGCAAGAGAAAGGAAGGACATGAGGGATAAGTCTATGCTCGCTAGCATGAGTATTGATAAGTCCACAAAGTTCTTGAAAGAACCTATAACTTAATTTCTTGCAAGGTAGAAAACTGAAATAATATGTTCATTAGCCTTAAGTATTCGGTTGCATGAGGTTCTTATAGTCCGAAAGTCCTTATTCCATAAGAAGAAGAAACTAGAATCTAAATATGAATAAATAAATAATGAAAGATGAATAAACTAAAGACAAATTAATAACTAGAGAGGAGTTGACTGGTCAACAACTCCTGTAGTCCTCAATTTGTGAGCCAGCTTAATGAAAACAAGGAGAAATTTGTATGGGCCTACCTAATAATACTCCAACCAAAATTACTTCGTTTTATGCATCCCAAATATCCTAACGCTCGAATTCCTTGTATTACACTTGGATTGATAAAAAACAACATAACTTCTTCCTTAGGAAATCAAGTTATAGGCTCTTTCTCTCGCATTCCCGATTGTATTTTGCATGGATTTATCAAAAACAACATGATTTCTCCCTTCCACGCGTGTGGATTTACGTCTCATCCTACTTAATCATTAAGCTAAGCCCTAATGCCACCAGTCAAGCTTGTCAATTATGTTCTCATGATTCCTTATACCAAACCATGCGTCATCAAGAGTCCTCATGCTTAGAGGAATAAGGAAGGATGGAGATTCTAATGGTGCATATCTTGAAACAGAATATTTGGGCATGCCTCGATTTCCTTCTTTCCTCTAAAAGATTCGTCCATGATCATTTGGAGAATGATATCAATACACGATCAACTAATTTTCTTTCTTCATATTCGTCAAAGCATTAGATTGGTGCTTATGATTGCCGCTTCCACACGCTTTCACTCAACACTCTTGTTTATGCTACCCAAATAGAACCAAATCATCATACTAAATAGAGATTAGAAAGAGAGACATAAAAGAAACAAACAAAATGAGAATATAAGTAGGATTTCATATCTGATAAGTAAAGAAATCACAAGTTCTTTGGTCTCTTCTATATGGCTAAGCGTAAGGATCAAACCGAATTGATTTTAACACAAGGGTAGATATAGAACACAAAAGAAAGGAAAGACGTGAGCGATAAGTTTATGCTCGCTGGCACGAGTGTTGATAAGTCCACAAAGTTCTTAAAAGAACACATACCTTGATTTCTCGCAAGTTAGAAAACTGGAATATTATGTTCATTAGCCTCAAGTGTTCGGTTGCATGCGGTTTTTATAGTGCAAAAGCCCTTATTTCATAAGAATAAGAAACTAGAAGCTAAATGTGAATAAATAAATATAGGAAGATGAATAAACTAAAGTCAAATCAAAGAACTAGAGAGGAGTTGATTTTGGGCAACAACTCTTGTAGTCCCAAAGTTTATGAGCTAGCATGACAAAAATAAGGGTAAATTCGTGTCGGCCTACCTAAAAATACTTCGACCCAAATTACTTCATTATATACATTTCAAACATAAAATCGCTTGAATTATGCTTGGATTAATAAAAAATAACATGATTTCTCCCTTACGCATGTGGGCTTATGTCTCATCCTGCTTGATCATCAAGCAAAGGCCCAATGCCACCAGTCAAGCTTGTCAATTGTGTTCCCATGATTCCTTACGCCAAACCTTACGTCACCAGGAGTCCTCATGCTTAGAGGAACAAGGAATGATGGAGATCCCAATGGTGCAAATACAGAATTTTGAGTATTTGGGCATGCCTCGATTCACGTTATTTTCTCTTTCCTCTAAAAGACTCCTTTGTGATTATTTAAAGAATGATATCAATACTCAATCAACTAATTCTCTTTCTTTATATTCTTATAAGCATTGGATCGGTGCCTATGATTTCTGCTTCCACACACTTTCACTCAACACTCGTGTTTATGCTCCCCAAATAAAACCAAACCATCATACTAGATAGAGATTAGAAAGAGTGACACAAAAGAAACAAACAAAATAAGAACATAGGTAGGATTTCATATCCGATAAGGAAAGAAATCATAAGTTTTTTGTTCTCTTCTATATGGCTAACCGTAAGGATTAAATCAAATTGATTTAAACAAAAGAAAAAGGAAGGATGTGAGGAATAAGTCTATGCTCGCATCCTTCCTTTCTTTGCTCACATCCTTCCTTTCTTTTGTATTCTTTGTCTATCATTATGTTTAAATCAATTTGATATGATCCTTATGCTTAGCCATGGAAGAGAATAAAGATGATATGAAACTTCCATGAATAAATTTCAGAACTTCATTTGAATTGCGGGCCCCTAACACATTAATATAAACACCCTAAGAACCAATTCAGTTCAACCCTTAAGAAAGGTTAGAAACAGATTACTTAGAAAGATGATCAAGAATTAGAACCTAAAGAAAACTAAGTCCCTTAAATTCCAATTCCAAGTACACCAAGGATAGATCAACTCCTTGATAAGTAAGATTTGCATTCAAACAAGAATACAAAGACAAAGCAAACAAGCTTTAAGGTAAAAATACCAATTATCATTCAACTTCAAGTTAATTTTACATCAAAATTCGTACTAGCCTTATATAGACCTTAGAAAACCATAAATCGTAATTAATTAGGATTTATATCTCATCTAGGATAAAGATAACCTTCCTAACAAAAAGAGATAACTTAAACAAAGTTCTAATTAGGTTTAAATATATGTGTGGCTGCCCATAATAAGACATAAAAACCTAATTGACATAAGTCATATAGATGGACCTCACAACATAAGCTAAGTTGATATGGAACCTCCATGAATAAGTTTGAGAACACCTAAGAAAGGTTAGAAAATAGATTACTTAGAAAGATGATCAAGAATTAGAACCTAAGGAAAACTAAGTCCCTTAAACCCAAATATCAAGTACGCCACAAGGATAGATCAACTCCTTGATAAGTAAGATTTGTATTCAAACCAGATAACAAAGACAAGCAAACAAGCTTTAAGTTAAAAATATCAATTATCATTTAAATTCAACTACAACTTCCTACATCAAAATTCGTACAAGCTTTTTATAGGCCTTAAAGAACCCTAAATCTTAACTAATAAGGATTTACATCTCATATAGGATAAGGATAACCTTCCTAAGAAAAAGACATAAGTAAAAAAAAAAGTCCTATTTAGGTTAAAATACATTTGTGGTCTCTCATAATAAACCATAAAACCCTAATTTATATAAGTCATATAGATGGGCCTCAAAACATAAGCAAGTTAGGCCCACAGTCTTAATATGCTCCAAATTCAACTTCTTTGGTTATTTTAAGCCTAATTACATTCATTTAAGTCCAATAAACTGTAGATTAATAAGCCTTAAACTTAAATCTAATTCTTCAAGTCTTGATATGTCGTTAGCTCAAATGTCTTGGATAAGCTCATTGACTTGTAATTTGAGTCGAACTAGGACTCCTAGTTGAATTAGAATTCCTTTCATTGCTTGAACCCTAATATCATCAGGAATCCTTGTAGGATTAGGATTCCTAGTGGAATAAAGACTCCATATTGGATTAGGATTCCTTGAGCTAGTAGGATTTGCATCATCAAGACTTCTTGTTGGAGTAGGATTTGTTGTGCTAGTTTGGTTCGTATCACAAGTTAGTCCCAAAGTCTTCATATGCTCCAATTCAACTTCTTTGCTCTTTTTATGCCTGATTAGATTCATTAAAACCCAATAAACTGAATTAGGTTAATGAGCCTTGAACTTAAATCCAATTCTTCAAGCCTTAATGTGTCCTTAGCATAAATGTGTTTGATAAGCTCAGGATCGAACCAGGACTCTAAGTTGATTTGGGATTTCTAATTGAATTAGGATTCCTTTTGTTGCTTGAACTCCTAATATCATCAGGACCCTTGTTGGATTATGATTCCTAGTTGAGTCAGGACTCCTTGTTGGTTTAGGATTCCTTGAGTTAGTAGGACTTGCATCATTAAGACTCCTTGTTAGAGTAGGATTCGTTGTGCTAGTTTGGTTCGTATCAAAAGAACTTATGATTTCTTTCGTTATCAAATCTGAAATCCTACCTATGTTCTCATTTGTTCTTTTCTTTTATTCTTTTGTTTCTAATCTATATCTTGTATGATGGTTTGGTTTATTTGGCGAGCATAAACAAGAGTGTTGAGTTAAAGCCCGTGGAAGTGACAATCATAGGAACCGATCCAATGCTTGGAAAAATTCAATGAAAGAAAATTAATTGATCGAGTATAATATCATTCTTCGAATGATCATGGAAGAGTATTTTGGAGGAAAGAGGGAATGTGAGAATCGAGACACACCCAAAGACTCCGGTTCATGATTTTGCACCATTAGGATCTCCATCATTCCTTGTTCCTCTAGGCATGAGGACTCTTGATGACACAAGGATTGACATAAGGAATCATGGGAATGCAATTAAAAATCTTGACTAGTGGCATTAGTGATTAACTTCATGATCAAGTAGGATGAGACATAAATCCATCCATATAAAGGAGAAACCATGTTGTTTTCAATAAATTCAACCATAATACAAGTGAGAATGCGAGCGTTTTGATGTTTGGGACGCTTATAATGAAGTAGTTTAGATCATAGTGTTATTAGGTAGGCCCATGGGAGTTGTCCTTTGTTTTTGTTAAGTTGGGTCATAAAATTTTGGACAACAAGAGTGGTTTACTAGTCCTTACGATAATCCATATGTCATCAGGAGTCCTCGTGCATTGAGGAACAATGAATGATGGAGATCCTATATTTTATAACCCAGTTTAACAAAAAGAAGGGAAAGTTCACGTGGTGATGCAATAAAGACAAGAATTACAAATGATCCTTTAAGCTTTCAAGGAGGTCCAATGACAAGATCCAAGTCCAAAAGTATGCAAGAAGCTTTGTTGGGCTTAATTAAAGACATTTGGAGTGTTCAAACACAACAAGGCTCAGTCCAAGATTTAGGATTGCAAAAAGGATCCAAAATCATCAATTTAGTGCAATAAGTTTGGGCTGAACTCATAGGTCCAATAAGATTTATTTGAAGCCTTTTTTTTTTATTTTCATTTTATTAGGTTTTTTTCTTAAGTTATGGTGTGATTAGTTGTCTTTTAGAGTTACAAAATAGATGCACATAATTAGTCATAATTTGGAGTTACAAAATGGATGCACATAATTAGTTGTCATTTGGGAGTTACAAAAATGAGTGACATCAATGTAAAAACAGCCACTTTTAATTAGTTTTAAGGGGAATTAAAGGGGGAAACGTGGGGAAGCTCAAAAGACATCCATTTAGGTTTCTTTGTCTTGTTTTGGCTATAAATATCAAAGCCAAATTCATTTGTAGAAATAGAATTTTGAATGATAATCTTTGTTTGCTCTTTGTGAGTGTTTTTGCTTAAGTTCTTGCATGAACTTTGAACTTATCAAACTATTTTTAGTTTGTGGCGTTCTCTAACCAAAATCTTGTGTTTGATTCTTAACTTATCAAATCATACTTGGTTTGTGGCGTTTGGAGTTGAATTCAAGTGCTAGTTTCATTGTTGGAACTAGTTTTTGTCCTAACTTCACTTGAGGAGATCCTTGGGTTTTGGAATCATCTTGATTGGAGGGTGTTTTCTTGCATTCCATATGTATCATAACTCATTAGTTATTGGGGTGTGTGGTTGCTAAGATGATGATTTCCTATCATTTGGTATCAGAGCTTGCTTCAAGTTGAGGTTTGCTTATCTTTGTGTTTTGTGTGTTATTAAAGTTTCTCATCTTCTTTATTTTTTTGTGCCAAATTCTTCTTGTTTCAATATTTTCCTTCTAAGTACTCTTTCTTTTCAAAGTTTACACCTTTGTGCGCATAAAGAAAACTTCATTGTCCCTTGCTAAAAAAAATTGTGTTGTTCATAATTTCTTTTCAGTTGTGTTATTATCATTAAAAAAAAAAAGAATCACAAGATCAAAAAAAAAAAAAAAAAAGAAAGTTTGGGTAGCATAGAAATCATATTCTATTATTTTATTCTATTGCTTTCTTGTGTCTAGCTACTTTAAATTTGGCCTGACCTAACAACTTAATCTAGACCAACCTTTTTTTCTTTCTTCTTTTCACTCCATTGAATTGCCATAATCTGATTTGGTTTGTTTAGGTGATTAGTTCATCTAAGAACCTAAAGCAAAAGCAAGAGAGGTAAAAGGCAATAGTGGTGAGACTAGCATCGAGAAAAGCCAAAACTTTGGAGTGAAACCACGAGCGGTGTGACATTTTAATTGAGAGACACACGCGAGCGAGTGTTTTTTGTGAGGCTATACTAACTTGTTTTTCAAGTTTTCGCACAATGTCAAAAGAACAAGTTTCAAGTAGTGTTGGAGCATCCATTGAGCAAACTTTGCAAGCAATGCAAAAAGAGTTTGAAAGAATGTATAGGCGAATGGATGATGTTGTTGAAAGTGTGAGAAGGCAAGGTGAAACTATTACAAGAATTCAAAACGAGCCTAGAAGAGAAAGGCAACTAGCCTTTGAACAAGAGGATTATGATGCCGAAGATGATTTGGAGGATGACCAAGCAACCACTTTTGGTGGAGATGACCTTCCTAGGAGACACAATAGGAGATCAAGGCAAGATGGTGTAGATCGCAACCTAGGCAGCATCAAAATGAAAATTCATTCCTTTCAAGAAAAGAATGATCCTGATGTCTACTTGGAATAGGAGCAAAAGGTGGAGATGATCTTCGAATGCCATAACTATTCGGAGGAGAAAAAGGTAAAACTTGCTGCCGCTGAGTTTTGTGATTACGCTAGTGTTTGGTGGCATCAATTGTGTAGGGAAAGGAAACGAAATGGACAAACACCCGTAGGGTCATGGATGGAGATGAAACGCATCATGAGGAAGAGGTTCATTCCTAACTATTACTATAGAGATTTGCATCAACGATTGCAAACTCTAAGGCAAGGAACCATGAGTGTGGAGGAGTACCACAAAGAAATGGAAATGGCTATGATTAAAGCAAATATGGAGGAGGACAGAGAGGCTACCATGGCAAGATTCTTGAATGGTCTAAACAAGAATATTGCTGATCTTGTGGAGTTGCAACATTATGTGGAGCTTGAGGACATGGTGAATGTGGCCATGAAAATTGAAAGGCAACTCAAGCGAAAAGGTGCAAGTAAGTTTGATTCTAAACTTAATTCGAGTTCTAGTTCTTCTAATTGGAAATCGAATTGGAGTAAAAAGGATGATAAATTTGCTAAGCCTAAAGTGGATGAGAATAAGAATAAAAATGAAATAGGTAGCAAAAACAAAGTTGAGAATCAAGCTAATCAATCTAGAAGCTTGAAGTGTTTTAAGTGTCTTGGACATGGTCATTATGCACGTGATTGCCCTAATAAGAGGACCATGATTGTTAGAGATGGAATTGTTGAATCTGAAAGTGAAAATGAAAATGATGATGAGAATGATGACATGCCAACTTTAGAGGATGTTAGTGATATTGAGTATGCTAAAGGGGATGTGTTAGTAGTACAACGCACACTTAGTTTGCAATATAAACACGATGAACATGGAGAGCAGCGTGAGAATTTGTTTCATACTCATTGTTTAATTGCTAATAAGTTGTGTAACATGATTGTTGATAGTGGAAGTTGTACTAATGTCGCTAGTACTTTGCTTGTGGAGAAATTGAAATTACCAACTACCAAACACCC
Source organism: Ricinus communis (assembly GCF_019578655.1). Classification (NCBI taxonomy): domain Eukaryota; kingdom Viridiplantae; phylum Streptophyta; class Magnoliopsida; order Malpighiales; family Euphorbiaceae; genus Ricinus; species Ricinus communis. Next base: position 15,610,543 of record NC_063258.1, read on the forward strand.
AAGGCCTTACAAGTTGCAATGGTTGAATGATAGTGGTGTTGTGAAGGTAAATAAGCAAGTGCTAATTTCTTTTTCCATTGGGAGATATAAGGATGAGGTGCTTTGTGATGTGGTTCCCATGTATGCCGGACATGTTTTATTGGGAAGACCTTGGCAATATGATAGGCGTGTGATTTATGATGGGTTCAAGAATCGATATTCCTTGATTATTGATGGACAAAAGTTCAATCTTGGACCATTACCTCCCAAGGCCATTTTGATGATCAAGTGAGAATTAAACAACAATATGAAGAGCTTGAATCTTCATATGGGGAATATCGAGGGGAGGGAGCAAGAAATAGTGAAAAAGAAAAAGGTGAGGTAAGTGGTAAAAGTGAGTGTAATAGGAAACATAAGGTGAGAGAAAACAAGGGAGATGAGAATGAAAGAAAGATGAATGTGTATGCAAAGCCAAGTGATGTGAGGAGAACACTAACCTTGAGGCAGCCCTTACTTGTACTCATGTACAAGGAAGTTTTGATGATTTCTAATGATCTTAATAAGGATTTGCCTTGTGTTGTTCTTGAGCTTTTGCAGGAATATGAAGAGCTATTTCCCGAAGATGTGCCTAAAGGATTACCACCAATTCGAGGGAATTGAACATCAAATTGATTTCATTCCGGGTGCAAGCATACCTAATAGGCCAGCATATAGATGCAACCCCGAGGAGACAAAAGAAATGCAAAGGCAAGTGAGTGAGCTTATGGATAAGGGGTACGTAAGAGAAAGCATGAGTCCTTGTGCGGTTCCTGTAATTTTAGTGCCTAAGAAAGATGGTTCATGGAGGATGTGTGTTGATTGTCGTGCCGTCAACAAAATAACGGTAAAGTATCGCCATCCTATACCTAGGCTAGATGACATGTTGGATGAATTGCACGGTGCTTGTGTGTTTTCTAAAGTGGATTTAAAATCTGGATATCATTAAATAAGAATGCGTGAGGGTGATGAATGGAAAACCGCTTTCAAAACAAAACATGGATTATATGAGTGGTTAGTCATGCCGTTTGGTTTAACTAATGCTCCAAGTACTTTTATGCGATTGATGAATCATGTTTCGCTTTCATTTGGAAAGTTTGTAGTGGTTTATTTTGATGATATTCTTGTGTATAGCAAATCTTTAGATGAGCATGTAATACACTTAAAGCTGGTTTTTGATGTGTTAAGGCAAGAGACATTATATGCTAATCTTAAGAAATGCACTTTTTGCACTAATGAAATTACTTTTCTTGGATATATTGTTAATGACAAGGGAATTCATGTTGATCAAGAAAAAGTAAAAGTAATTAGAGAGTGGACAAAACCTACTAGTGTGCATGATGTTAGGAGTTTTCATGGTCTTGCTAGCTTTTATAGGAGATTCATTAAAGATTTCTCTACAATTCGCACCTTTAACTGAATGCATTAAAAAGAATGTGGGTTTCAAGTGGGGAAAAGAACAAGATGATGCTTTTAACTTGCTAAAAGAAAAACTTAGTTCAGCACCTTTACTTGCTTTGCCTGACTTTGCTAAAACCTTTGAGGTTGAGTGTGATGCAAGTGGAATAGGTATTGGTGGAGTCTTGATGCAAGAAGGAAGACCAATTGCGTTCTTTAGTGAGAAGCTAAGTGGAGCAAGTCTAAACTACCCAACTTATGACAAAGAGTTTTATGCTTTGGTAAGAGTTTTAGAGACATGGCAGCACTATCTTTGGTATAAGGAATTCATTATACACACCGACCATGAGTCTTTGAAATATCTCAAAGGACAACGGAAGCTAAGCCGTAGGCATGCTAAATGGGTGGAATTTATTGAATCCTTTCCATACATCATCAAGTACAAACAAGGTAAAGAGAATGTTGTTACTTAGATGCTCTATCTAGAAGGTATGCTCTAATTTCTACACTTGATGCAAAATTATTGGGTTTTGAGTTCATTAAGGAATTATATAATTCAGACCATGATTTTGCTAATGTATATGGGGCATGTGAGAGAGGGGGGTTTGACAAGTTCTATAGACATGATGGTTTTCTTTTAAAGAAAATAAGTTATGCGTGCCTCAATCTTCTTTAAGAGAGTTGCTTGTGAGGGAGGCACATGGTGGGGGTTTGATGGGGCACTTTGGTGTGAGAAAAACTTTAGATGTTTTAGAAAATCATTTCTTTTAGCCACAAATGAAAAGAGATGTTCAAAAAATATGTGAGAGATGCATCACTTGTAAACAAGCTAAATCTAAAGTGATGCCTCATGGGTTGTATACTCCACTTCCCATACCTAATGAACCTTGGGTAGACATTTCTATGGACTTTGTTCTAGGATTACCTAGGTCAAGGGGAGGGAAAGATTCTATTTTTGTTGTTGTTGACAGGTTTAGCAAAATGGCACATTTCATTCCATGCCACAAGACAGGATGATGCAACTCATATTGCGGGGTTGTTCTTCAAAGAAATTGTAAGATTGCATGGGGTTCCAAGGACAATTGTCATTGATAGAGATGTCAAGTTCCTTAGCCACTTTTGGAAGACACTTTGGAGCAAGATGGGAACAAAGCTTCTATTCTCAACAACTTGTCATCCACAAACGGATGGACAAACGGAGGTGGTTAATAGGACTCTCTCACAACTATTGAGGGCAATAATTCAAAGAAATTTGAAGAATTGGGAAGAATGTTTGCCACATGTTGAGTTTGCATACAATAGGAGTATTCATGGTACAACAAATTGTTCACCTTTTGAGATTGTATATGGGCTCAATCCATTAACTCCAATGGATTTATTGCCATTACCCATTGATAAGGCTAATTTTGAAGGCAAGCAAAAAGCTGAATTTGTTAAAAGCTTACATGAGAATGTGCGTACTCAAATAGAGAAAAGAAATCAACAATATCAAAAGCAACACAACAAGGGGAGAAAGAAAGTTGTATTTGAACCGGGTGACTGGGTTTGGGTACATTTGAGAAAGGAAAGATTTCCAAGCCAAAGGAAGTCTAAATTAATGCCAAGAGGGGATGGGCCATTCCAAGTTCTTGAAAGAATTAATGACAATGCCTATAAGATAGATTTGCCAAGTGAGTATGGCAATGTGAGTGCTTCTTTTAATGTTGCTGATCTTTCTTTATTTGATGTAGGTGATGAAGTTGACAATGAGGCTGATTCGAGGGACGAATCCTTACGAGGGAGAGAGGGAATGATGCAATAAAGACAAGAATTACAAATGATCCTTTAAGCTTTCAAGGAGGTCCAATGACAAGATCCAAGTCCAAAAGTATGCAAGAAGCTTTGTTGGGCTTAATTAAAGACATTTGGAGTGTTCAAACACAACAAGGCTCAGTCCAAGATTTAGGATTGCAAAAAGGATCCAAAATCATCAATTTAGTGCAATAAGTTTGGGCTGAACTCATAGGTCCAATAAGATTTATTTGAAGCCTTTTTTTTTTTCATTTTATTAGGTTTTTTTCTTAAGTTATGGTGTGATTAGTTGTCTTTTAGAGTTACAAAATAGATGCACATAATTAGTCATAATTTGGAGTTACAAAATGGATGCACATAATTAGTTGTCATTTGGGAGTTACAAAATGAGTGACATCAATGTAAAAACAGCCACTTTTAATTAGTTTTAAGGGGAATTAAAGGGGGAAACGTGGGGAAGCTCAAAAGACATCCATTTAGGTTTCTTTGTCTTGTTTTGGCTATAAATATCAAAGCCAAATTCATTTGTAGAGATAGAATTTTTGAATGATAATCTTTGTTTGCTCTTTGTGAGTGTTTTTGCTTAAGTTCTTGCATGAACTTTGAACTTATCAAACTATTTTTAGTTTGTGGCGTTCTCTAACCAAAATCTTGTGTTTGATTCTTAACTTATCAAATCATACTTGGTTTGTGGCGTTTGGAGTTGAATTCAAGTGCTAGTTTCATTGTTGGAACTAGTTTTTGTCCTAACTTCACTTGAGGAGATCCTTGGGTTTTGGAATCATCTTGATTGGAGGGTGTTTTCTTGCATTCCATATGTATCATAACTCATTAGTTATTGGGGTGTGTGGTTGCTAAGATGATGATTTCCTATCACGTGGGCCTACCTAATAACACTCCAAACCAAATTACTTAATTATATGCATCTCAAAGACCAAAAAGCTCGCATTCGTGATTACATTATGCTTGGATTCACTAACAACATTATGATTTCTCCCTTATGCATGTAAATTTATGTCTCATCGTCAAGCTTATCAATTATGTTTCCATGATTTCTTATGCCAATCCTTTTGTCATCATGTGATAAGAAACCTCCAAGGATTGCAACCATAAACCCTCTGGTTATGTGAACCCGTGATTTACAAGCTAGAAAACTCCTTGACAATTCAAAAACCTAAATGAAAGAGATGATCTTTATATTAGAACCTAAATGAAACTAAGGCCTTTAAACCCTAATCTAGGAATGCCATAAAGGATAGATTAATTCCTTTGATAAGTTTGTTTGTATTCACTCAAGAACACAAGGTTCAAAGCAACAACTTTAAAAAGAAAAATACTTGAAATATTATTGATGAAAGTTGAATTTGAATGATAATTGGTTATTAAACCTAAAAGCTGTTTTGTTTTTGTCTTTATGTTCTTGCGTAGAACACATGCTTAAGAAACATTCAAGTAGATTGATCATCTTCTTATGGAGTTTTTCAAAATTGGGATTTAGGAACAAGTTTTCTAAATTCTAATTCCTGATCATCTTTCTAAGTAATCTATTTTCTAACCTTTCTCAGGGGTTGAACCGAATTAGTTCTTGGGGTATTCAGGTTAATGTGTTGGCAGTCCGCAATTCAAAAGGGGTTCTCAAGCTTATTCATGGAGGTTCCAAATCATCACGTGTCGTCGTGCCTAGAGGAATAAGGAATGATGGAGAATGCAATGGTGCAAATCTTGAATCATAATTTTAATTCGTGCCTCGATTCTCATTGTTTCCTCTTTCCTCTAAAAGATTCATTTATGATCATTCGAATAATGATATCAATACTCGATCAACTAATTTTCTTTCTTCGCATTCGTCTAAGCATTGGATCGATGTCTACCATTGCCGCTTCCATATGCTTTCATTGAACAGTCGTGTTTATGCTCCCCAAATAAAATCGAACCATCATACTAGACAAAGAGGTAAAAAGGAAACAAAAAAAAATAAGAACATAGGTAGGATTTTGGATTCCATACGGCTAAGCGAGGATTAAATTGAATTGACTTAAATACAAGGGTCGACAAGGAACATAAAAGAAAGAAAGGACGTAAGTGATAAGTCTATGTTCACTAGAATGAGTCTTGATAAGTCTAAAAGGTTCTTGAAAGAACCCATATCTTGATTTTCTACAAGGTAGAAAACTCAAATAATATGCTCACTACCCTCAAGTATTTAGTTGCATGCGATTTTTATAGTACGAGAGGGTAGTTGATTGGTTAACAACTCTTATAGTCCTAAATTTTCTGACCCAACTTAACAAGAAAAAGGGGAAATTTATGCGGGCCTACCTAATAATACTTCGACAAAAATTACATCATTATATGAGTCCCAAACATTAAAATGCTCGCATTGCTGCTTGTATTACACTTGGATTAATAAAAAAGCGATATGATTTCTCCCTTACGTGCGTGGGTTTACGTCTCATTTTGCTTGGTCATCAAGTGAAGCTCTAATGCCACTGGTCAAGCTTGTCAATTGAATTCCCATGACTCCTTAAGCCAATCCTTGTGTCATCCGAAGTCATCATGGCTAAGGGAACTGATGCAAACCTAAAGCCCAAGAAGCCAAGTAGCCAACTAAGTCAAGAAGATCAAGTTCTAAGTACCATTAATCATTAAGTACCAAGCCAAGTAGCCAAAATTAATTAGGAAACAAGGGCAGCCGCCCCTCGTGGTTATTTAAGAGTATTAGTGCTTGTTTTGGTCATTCCTTCCTATATCAAATGATGCTAACTTTGTTTCTTATTTTCTCATTAGGCGTGTTTTAGGAGAAAATCTGATACGAACCAAACTAGCACAATGAATTCTACTCCAACCAGGAGTCTTGATGATGCAAATCCTACTAGCTCAAGGAATCCTGATCCAATATGTAATCCTAACTCAACTAGGAATCCTAGTCCTACAAGGAATCCTAATGATATTAGGAGTTCAAGTAACGAAAGGAATCCTAATTCAACTAGGAGTCCTAGTTAGATTCAAATTACAAGTCAATGAGCTTATCCAAGACATTTGGGCTAAGGACATGTCAAGGCTTGAACAATTGGATTTAAGTTCAAGGCTCATTAATCTAATTCTTGATCATCTTTCTAAGTAGTATGTTTTCTAATCTTTCTTAGGGGTTGAACCGAATTGGTCCTTGGGGTTTTCATATTAATGTGTTGGGGGTCCGCAATTTAAATAGGATTCTCAAGCTTATTCATGGAGTTTTCATATTATTTAGTATCACAGCTTTGGCTCTAAATCATATTTTATCCTTTCATATTTTCATTAGTCAATTCTGATTTTTTTTTTGTGTTTCTTTTTTCTTTCTTTTAATTCGGTTCTTGTTATTAGTTTTTTATTTAGGTCAATTGTTAGAGTTCTAAAATTTAAAAAAAAATTTTTAGTCTGTCCCTTTTGTTGTTCGTTTATTAATATTAGTTATTCTCCATTACATCTTATTCTTACATTTTTTATTGTGTTTTGGCTTATTCTTGTTCATTAAGTCTAGTTTTGTCTTCTTCTTTTTGTGTCATTTTGATTTTGATTTGTTTTGAGTGTTAAACACTTGAGTTATGTGTTGAGAAGTTTGTAAGACAATATCAAGATCTTCATTATCAATCTTATGATACATGGCTGGGACAAAGGAGTGATGATTATCATCAAGATTTTCCATGGAATTTTTGTAATCCTAAACATAAGCTAAAGAAACTAGTGAGACAACCGAATCAAGTTGAGGAGGATAAATGTTCAATGGAGCTAAGATCTATAAGAAACACTTGTGAAACAATTTAGCAAAGATTAGAAGAAATGAAGAAGTTGGTTGAAATTCAATACAAGTAGCCTAAAGATGACACCAAATATAAGCTATCGTTGGAAACTAATATTGATGATGTAGAGAAGCTACAATGCTCTACCGAAGTCAATAAAGATCTTGAAGACATGGTGAATGAAGATGATAAAAAAGATAATGATTTGCTACTTTTGACTAGTGTTATGAGACCCATCTATATGACTTATGTAAATTAGGATTTTATGGCTTATTTTGGGCAGCCACACATGTATTTTAACCTAACTAGGACTTTTTTAAGTTATCTCTTTTATTAGTAAGGTTATCTTTATCTTAGATGAGATGTAAATCCTTATTAGTGAAGTTTAGAGTTTTCTAAGGCCAATATAAGGCTAGTATGAATTTTGATGTAAAAATTAAGTTGAAGTCGAATAATAATTGGTATTTTTAACTTAAAGCTTGTTTTCTTTGTCTTTGTGTTCTTGTTTGAATGCAAATCTTACTTATCAAGGAGTTGATCTATCCTTGTGGCATATTTGGAATTGGGGCTTAAGGTACTTAGTTTTCCTTAGGTTCGAATTCTTGATCATCTTTCTGAGAAATCTGTCTTCCAACCTTTCTTTAGGGTTGGACCGAATTGGTTCTTGGAGTTTTCATGTTAATATTTTAGGGGTGCATAATTCAAAAGGGGTTCTCAAGCTTATTCGTGGAGGTTCCATATCAGATATCAATACTTGATCAACTAATTTTCTTTCTTCGCATTTGTCGAAGCATTGGATCGATGCCTATGATTACCGCTTCCACACACTTTCACTCAAAAGTCGTGGTTATGTTGGACATAGATTAGAAAGAAAGGCACAAAAGAAATAAAAAGAATGAGAATATTGGTAAGATTTCATATCCAATAAGGAAAGAGATCACAAGTTTTTTGTTCTCTTCCATATAACTAAGCATCTGGATCATATCGAATTGATTTATACACAAGGGTAGACAAAGAACACAAAAGAATGAAAGGATGTGAGCATTAAGTCTACGTTCACTTGCACGAGTCCACCCAGCTCTTGAAAGAACCCATAACTTGATTTCCCATAAAATAGAAAACTGAAATAATATGCTAACTTGCCTTAAGTATTTATTTGGATGCGATTTTTATAGTATGTGTGCCCTCATTCCATAAGAATAAACTAAAGACAAAATCAAGAACTAGAAAGGAGTTGACTTGTCAACAACTCTCGTAGTCCTAAATTTTTTGAGCCAGCTTAATGTAAATAAGGGAAAATTCTTGTGAGCCTACCTAATAATACTCCAAATGAAATTACTTCATTATATGCGTCCTAAAGATCAAAATGTTGGCTTTTCTGATTTTATTACACTTGGATTAATTGAAACCACCATTATTTCTTGCTTACGCATGTGGATTTACTTCTCGTTCTATTTGATCCAATAAGGAAAGAAATCACAAGTTCTTTGTTCTCTTCTATACCGCTAAGCTTAAGGATCAAATTGAATTAATTGAAACATAATGGTAGAGAAAGAACACAAAAGAAAGGAAGAACGTGAGCTTAAGTCTATGTTCGCTAGTGTGAGTCTAGATAAGTCCGCAAAGTTCTTGAAAGAACTTATAACTTGAAATCCTATAAGGTAGAAAACTAAAATAATATGCTCACTAGCCTCAAGTATTCGGTTATATGCAATTTTGATAGTGCGAAAGCCCTTATTCCATAAGAAAAAGAAGCTAGAATCTAAATATGAATAAGTAAATGATAGAAAATCATCATCTCAGGAATCATATACCCCAATAATTAATAAGTTATGATACATATGGAATGTAAGAAAACACCCTCCAATCAAGATGATTCCAAAACCTAAGGATCTTCTCAAGTGGAGTTAGGAAAAACTAGTTCTAATAATGAAACTAGTACTTGAATTCAACTCTAAATGCCACAAACTAAGTATGAATTGATAAGATAAGAATCAAACACAATATTTTGGTTAGAGAGTGTGACAAACTAAAAATAGTTTGATAAGTTCAAAGTTCATGCAAGAACTTAAGTAGAAACACTCACAAAGAACAAATAAAGATTATCATTCATCAATTGATTTTTACAAATGAATTTAGCTTTGATATTTATAGCCAAAACAAGACAAAGAACCTTAAATGAATTTCTTTTGAGCTTTCCAACGTTTTCTCATTTAATCTCCATTAAAACTCATTAAAAGTGGTTGTTTCTACATTAATGGCACTTATTTTGTAACTCCCAAATGACAACTAATCATGTGCATCCATTTTGCAACTCCAGATTATAACTAATCATGTGCATCCATTATGTTACTCCAAATGACAATTAATCACACCCTAACTTAAGAAAACCTAATAAAAATGAAAATAAAAAGGCTTCAAATCAAATTATATTGGACCTTTGAGTTCAGCCCAAACTTATTGCACTAAATTGATGACTTTGGTCCCTTTTTGCAATCCTAAGCCTAGGGCTGAGCCTTGTTGTGTTTGAACAGTCCAAATATCTTTAATTAAGCCCAACAAAGCTACTTGCATCCTTTTAGACTTGGATCTTGTCATTGGACCTCATTGAATGCTTAAAGGGTCATTTGTAGTTCTTGTCATTGTTGTATCGTTCCTTGTTTTCTCGTAAGGATTCATCCTCGAATTAGCCTCATTGTCAGCTTCATCACCTACATCAAATAGAGAATGATCAACAACATTAAAAGAATCACTCACATCTCCATACTCACTTGGCAAATCTAGATTATAGGCATTGTCATTAATTCTTTCAAGGACTTGGAATAGCCCATCCCCTCTTGGCATTAACTTAAACTTCCTTTGGCTTGGAATCTTTCCTTCCTCAAATGCACCCAGACCCAGTCACCCGACTCAAATACAACTTTCTTTCTCCCTTTGTTGTGTTGCTTTTCATATTATTGATTTCTTTTCTCTATTTTAGCACGCACCTTCTCATGTGAGCTTTTAACAGATTCAGCTTTTTGCTTGCCTTCAAAATTATCCTTATCAATGGGTAATGGTAGTAAATCTATATAGTTAATGGATTGACCCCATATACAACCTCAAAATGTGAATAATTTTTTGTAGCACGAATACTCCTACTGTATGCAAACTCAACATGTGGCAAACATTCTTCCCAATTCTTCAAATTTCTTTGAATTATTACCCTTAATAATTGTGAGAGAGTCCTATTAACCACCTGTGTTTGTCCATCTGTTTGTTGATGACAACTTGTTGAGAATAGAAACTTTGTTCCCAACTTGCTCCAAAGTGTCTTGCAAATGTGGCTAAGAAACTTGACATCTCTATCACTAACAATTGTCCTTGGAACTCAATGTAATCTCACAGTTTCTTTGAAAAACAACCCAGCAATATGAGTTGCATCATTTGTCTTATGGCATGGAATGAAATGTGCCATTTTGCTAAACTTTTCAATAACAACAAAAATAGAATCTTTCCCTTCCCTTGACCTAGGTAATCCTAAAACAAAGTCCATAGAAATGTCTACCCAAGGTTCATTAGGTATGGAAAATGGAGTATACAACCTGTCAGGCATCACTTTAGATTTAGCTTGTTTACAAGTGATGCATCTTTCACATATTTTTTCAATATCTCTTTTCATTTGTGGCTAAAATAAATGATGACTAGAAACATTTGAAGTCTTTCTCACACCAAAATTCCTCATCAAACCCCCACCATGTATCTCCCTCACAAGCAACTCTCTTAAAGAAGATTGAGGCACGCATAACTTGTTTTCTCTAAAAAGAAAACCATCATATCTATAGAACTTGTCAAAACTCCATCTTTCACATGCCCCATATACATTAGCAAAATCATGGTATAATTTATATAATTCCTTAATGAACTCAAAACCCAATAATTTTGCATCAAGTGTAGAAATTAGAGCATACCTTCTAGATAGAGCATCAACAATAATATTCTCTTTACCTTGTTTGTACTTGATGATATATGGAAAGGATTCAATAAATTCCACCTATTTAGCATGCCTACGGCTTAATTTCCCTTGTCCTTTGAGATATTTCAAAGACTCGTGGTCGGTATGTATAATGAATTCCTTATACCAAAGATAGTGTTGCCATGGCTTTAAAGCTCTTATCAAAGCATAAAACTCTTTGATAAGTTGGGTAGTTTAGACTTGCTCCGCTTAGCTTCTCATTAAAGAACGCAATTGGTCTTCTTTCATGCATGAAGATTCCACCAACACCTATTCCAGTTGCATCACACTCGACCTCAAAGGTTTTAGTGAAGTCAAGCAAAGTAAGTAAAGGTGTTGAACTAAGTTTGTCTTTTAGCAACTTAAAGCATCATCTTGTTCATTTCCCCACTCGAAATCCACATTCTTTTTAATGCATTCAGTTAAAGGTGCAGCAATTATAGAGAAATCCTTAATGAATCTCCTATAAAAGCTAGCAAGACCATGAAAACTCCTAACATCATGCATTCAGTCCATTTTGAAGAATAAAGCCATTCGACTATGATTAGGCCTTTGGGCTTAATTCATATTTATATGGGTTCTTATCTTTTGGGTTTTTGCTTAAGTAATTATTTTAGTTTATTTTTATTTAATTAAGGATTATTTTATTAGGTGTGAGTTATATGTGTCTTGTGTGGAGTTACAAATGAGTGCACATGTTTAGTTGTCATTTGGAAGTTACAAAATGAGTGCTATCAATGTAAAAAACAACAATTTTTAATGAGTTTTAAGGGGAATTAAAAGGGGAAAACATGGGAAAGCTCAAAAGACATCCATTTAGATTTTTTTGTCTTGCTTTAGCTATAAATATCAAAGCCAAATTCATTTGTAAAAATGAATTGATGAATGATAATCTTTATTTACTCTTTGTGAGTGTTTTTGCTTAAATTATTGCATGAACTTTGAACTTATCAAACTATTTTTTTAGTTTGTGGTGTTCTCTAACCAAAATCTTGTGTTTGATTCTTAACTTATCAAATCATACTTGGTTTGTGGCGTTTGGAGTTGAATTTAAGTGCAAGTTTCATTGTTGGAACTAGTTCTCCCTAACTTCACTTGAGGAGATGCTTGGGTTTTGAGCATTCAAGAGGCAAATTAGGGTTTGATATTTTGAATTGGCAAATTAGGGTTTCTCATCCAACTTGAAAGATAAGGGTGTACATGCCTTCAATTTCCTTTTCCTTATTAGTTCCTTACTTTGCTTTAACTATGAACATGAGTAGCTAGACCTTTTGAACCCATTGGGGTCTTTATTTTTGACGGATTATGCTTAGTTGTTAGATTTGTATGTGCCATTTTTGTAATCTTCTTGCTATTCAGTAATAAAGTTTGATTCAGTTAATTTGAGACGTTGAATTAATTGTCTTTTGGGTTGTTTCTTGACATTGATAAATGCTTGTTACAACTTGAATTTGAATAGTAAGAACTGGTAGTTAACACTTAGAGATAAGGTTAATTTACTCGCCGGATTAAGAATTAACAACTTTTAATAGATCTAAATCAAGCTTAATGCTAATCTGTAATAATTTGATAGGAAGAGATTCCATTAGGTTAGTGCAGGTTTAGGAAGTCGGTGAGTTCGATAGAGGAACCGAGTTTGATTCAAGATTTAGGCATGGGTAAGTAAGATTGGTAATTTATAAAATCAACCTTTAGAATTCCATCACTTAGGTCCCTTTTGGATTTGTTTCTCTTATTGAGTTGTCTTTCGATTGTCAGTTGCTGTTCATTTTTTATTTGCATTCATAATCATTAGTTAGTTAATTTAGACTTCTCACACCCTATTTCAGACTAGATAATATAGTAAACAGTAGTAACTCTAGGTTCACCCGATCTCTAGGGATACAACCTTGATACTCATTAGTACTAGGCCGCATCGATAGGTTCACTGCCTTAGGTGTAGGTTGTATAAGTAGCCCATCATAGGGCCTCATAGATTTTGCCTTGCTTTCATCAAGCTGACTCATAAAATTTGGGACTGTTAGAGCTGTTCACGAGTCAACTCCTCTCTAATTGTTGATTTGCCTTTAGTTTTTTCATCTTTATTTATTTATTTATCCATATTTAGCTTCTAGTTTCTTCTTCATATGGAATTCGGGCTTCTACACTATAAAACCCGCATGCAACCGAATACTTGAGGCCAATGAGCATATTATTTCAATTTTCTACCTTGTAGGAAATCAAGTTATGAGTTCTTTTAAGAAATTTATGGACTTATCAACACTCACCCTAGCGAGCACAGACTTATCCCTCGCTTCCTTTCTCTTGTGTTCTTTGTCTACCCTTGTGTTTAGATCAATTCGATTTGATCCTTACACTTAGTCGTATGGAAGAGAATAAATAACTTATGATTTATTTCCTTATCAGATCTCAAATCCTTCTTATATTCTTATTTTATTTGTTTCTTTTATGTCTTTCTTTCTAATCTCTCTCTAGTATGATAGTTTGGTTTTATTTAGGGAGCATAAACACGAGTGCTGAGTGATAGTGCGTGGAAGCGGCAACCATAAGTACCGATGAATGCTTAGAAAACTGCGAAGATAGAAAATTAGTTGATCAAGTATGGATATCATTCTTTGAATGATTGCAGAGGAATCTTTTGGAGGAAAGAGAGAATGACGAGAATCGAGGCATGCCTGAATACTCCGATTTAGGATTTGCACTACTAGGATTTGCATCCTTCCTTGTTCCTCTAGGCAGGAGGATTCCTGATGACACAAGGCTTGGCATAAGAAATCATGGGAACGCAAGTGACAAGCTTCAACTGTGGCATTGGGGCTTAGTTTGATGATCAAGCAGGGCGAGAGTAAAAGAAATAAAAAATGAGAATATAGGTAGGATTTTAGATCCGATAAGAAAAGAAATCACAAGTTCTTTATTCTTTTCTATACGGCAAAGTGTAAGGATCAAGTCTATGCTCGTTAGTGCGAGTGTTGATAAGTTTGATCCAAATTTTATGAGCCAGCTTAATAAAAATAAGGGTAAATTCATGTGGCCCTACCTAAAAACACTATGATCCAAAATACTTCATAATATGCATTTCAAGCAACAAAGCGCTCGAATTTTGCCTTGTATTACACTTGGATTAAGTAAAAACAACATGATTTCTCCCTTACAAGGGTGGATTTACGTCTCATCCTACTTGATCATTAAGCAAAGGCCCAATGGCACTGGTCAAGCTTGTCAATTATGCTCCCATGATTCCTTACGCCAATCCTTGCATCATCAGGAGTCCTCATCCTTAGAGGAGAAAGGAATGAGGGAGATCCCAATATTGCAAATCATGAACAAGAAAATCTGGGCATGCCTCGATTCTCATCGTTCCCTCTTTCCTCATTAAGATTCATCCACGATCATCCAAAGAATGATTTTAATACTCGATCAACTAATTTTCTTTCTTCGAATTTGTACACACATTGGATCAGTGCTTATGATTGACGCTTCCATGCGCTTTCACTCAACACTTTTATTTATGCTCCCCGAGAAAAAACTAAACCATCATACTAGACAAAAATTAGAAATAGATACACAAAAGAAACGAACAAAATTAGAACATAGTTTGGATTTCTGATCTGATAAGGAAAGAAATCAAAAGTTCTTTGTTCTCTTTGATACAGCTAAGAATAAGATTCAAATCGAATTGATTTTAACACAGGCGTAGATATAGAACACAAAAGAAAGGAAGGACGTGAGGGATAAGTCTATGCTCGCTAGCATGAGTGTTGATAAGTCTATAAAGTTGTTGAATAACCCATAACGTGATATCCGAAAAGGTAGAAAACTGAAATAATATGCTCATTAGCCTCAAGTATTCGATCGCATTCGTTTTTATAGTACGAAATTCCTTATTCCATTAGAAGAATAAACTATAAGCTAAATTTGAATAAATAAATAAAGAAAGATGAATAAACTGAAGTCAAATCAAGAACGAGAGAGGAGTTGACTAGTCAACAACTCTCGTAGTCCTAAATTTTAATAAGCCAGCTTAATAAAAATAAGGGGAAATTCATATGGGCCTACCTAATAACATTCCGATCCAAATTACTTCATTATATGTGTCCCAAGCAATAAAATGCTTGCATTGCTGCTTGTATTATGCTTGGATTTATTGAAAATAACATGACTTCTCCGTTACGCGCATGGATTTATGTCTCGTCTTGCTTGATCATCAAATTTGGGACTATAAGAGTTGTTAACTAGTCTTTATGGCAATCCTTGTGGCATCAAGAGTCCTCGTGCCTTGAGGAACAAGGAATGATGGAGATCACAAATTTTATGAACCAACTTAATGAAAACAAGGGAAAATTCATGCGGGCCTACCTAATAACACTCCAAACCAAATTACTTAATTATATGCATCCCAAAGATAAAAAAGCTCACATTCCTTATTATATTATGCTTGTATTAATTGATAACATTATGATTTCTATCTCACGCGCATAGATTTACGTCTCATCTTGCTTGATCTTAAAGCCAAGCCAGAATGCCACCGGTCAAGCTTATCCATTGCATTCCCATGTATCCTTAAGCTAATCATTGTGTCATCATGTTTCGTTGTGCCTATAACACTATGGAATGATGGAGATTCCAATGGTGCAAATCCTAAATCAGAATATTTATTCGTGCCTCGATTCTCATTGTTCCCTCTTTTCTTTGAAAGATTCATCTGCGATCATTCAGAGAATGATATCAATACTCGATCAACTAATTTTCTTTTTTCACATTCATCTAAGCATTGGATTGGTGTCTGTAATTGCCGCTTCCATGCACTTTCTCTCAATAGTAGTGTTTGTGCTCCCTAAATAAAACCAAACCTATTTTCACCTAATTAGGACTTTGTTTTAGTCATCTCTTTTAGTTAGGAAGGTTATCTTTATCCTAGATGGACATAAATCCTTATTAATGAATATTTAGGGTTCTCTAAGGCCTATAGGATTAAGTTGAATTTGAATGATAATTGGTTATTAAACCTAAAAGCTGTTTTGCTTTTGTCTTTCAAGTAGAATGATCATCTTCTTGTGGAGTATACGTGTGTAGATTTACGTCTCGTCCTGCTTGATCATCAACCTAAGGCCCAATGCCACTGATCAGGCTTATCAATTGCATTCCGAATGATTCCTTACGCCAATCCTTGTATCATCAAGAGTCATCTGGCCTGTAATAACAAGAAATGATGGAGATCGTAATGGTTAAATCCTGAATTCAATTATTTAGCCGTGCCTAAATTCTCATCTTTCCTTCTTTCCTCCAAAAGATTCGTCTATGATAATTAGGAGAATTGATACTAATACTCAATCAACTAATTTTTTCATTTTTTGCATTTGTACAAGCATTAGATCGATTCTTATGATTGTCGCTTCCATGAGCTTTTACTCAACCCTCGTGTTCATGCTCACCAAATAAAACTAAACCATCATACTAGACAAAGATTAGAAAGAGATGCATAAAAGAAATAAACAAAATGAGAACATAGGTAGGATTTCACATCCTATAAGGAAAAAATCACAAGTTCTTTGTTCTCTTGCATACATCTAAGCAAGGATCAAATCAAATTAATTTAAGCACAAGAGTAGAGAAAGAATATAAAAGAACAGAAGTGTGCGAGCGATAAGTCTATCTTCGCTAATGTGAATCTTGACAAGTCTGTAAAGTTCTTTAAAGAACTCATAACTTGATCTCCCGCAAGGTAGAAAATTGAAATAATAGGCTCTCTAGCCTCAAGTATTCGGTTGCATGCGGTTTTATAGTGCAAAAGCCCTCATTCTATAAGAACAAGAAACTAGAAGCTAAATATGAATAAATGAATAAACTAAAGATAAATCAAGAACGAGAGAGGAGTTGACTGGGCATCAACTCGTAATCTAAATCTTTTTGAGCCAGCTTAACAAAAATAAGGGTAAGTTCATGTTGGCCTACATAAAAAAAAATCTAACCAAGTATAACTGGAACTTCACACGGGCTTATACTTTACCTCGTCAATCCTTTAGTCATCAATTCTTTAACTTGCCTCTGGAGCTCCTTAGTCTCCTCGAGGTTGCTCCTACAAGCAAGCCAATTAGCAATAGATGATCTAGGAATGAAATCAATTTGATGCTCTATTCCCTAATTAGTGGCAATCCATGTGGGATCTCTTCGAGAAATAAATCATCAAATTCCTGCAACAAAAAAATAAAAGCACTAGGCAAAGAAGAGTTAAGCTCATTAACCTTAAAGTAGGCCTCTTTTTACATCATAAAAAATTGTCCTATCATTACAATTCTCTTTTTCAATTTCACCTCTCTTCTTGCATAGACTCTCTATTCTTTCCTTTTTCTCACTTTTCATGCCCTCACCATTTTCTTTCTTTCTTGCATATACTCTCTATTTTTTTCTTTTTGTTCCCTCATGCTGTCATTTTCTCTCTTCTCTTTTGCACCATCACTCTTGTGTTTTGCATTACTCTCCTTTTTTATGCGCATTTGATCTTCATACACCTCTTTGGGTGTCAAAGGAACAAGTGTAATAGATTTGGCATTCATTTCAAAATAGTATTTGTTAGTAAAACCATCATAAATTACTCGTCTATCAAATTTCCATGGGCAGCCTAAAAGAACATGTCTAGCATGCATAGGCATCGCATCACACAACACCTCATCCTTATACCTACCAATAGAGAAAAACACTAATACTTGCTTAGCAACTCTAATCTCACAACAATCATTCAACCATTGTACCAATCGTTGTGTCATCAAGAGTTTACATGCCTAAAGGAACAAGGAATGATGGAGATCCAAGAGTGCAAATCTTAAATCAAAATATTTAGGCGTGCCCCGATTGGTCTGCGATTCTCGGTATTCCTCTTTCCTCCAAAAGATTGGTCTGCGATCATTCAAAAAATGATATCAATATTAGATCAACTAAATTTATTTCATTGCATTTGTCCAAGCATTGATTGGTGCTTATGATTGTCGTTTCAACGTGCTTTAACTCAACACTCTTGTTTATGCTCGTCAAATAAAACTAAACCATTATACTTTACAGTGATTTTATTGACGGCACGACAATCAATGCACATCTGATGTAGATGATTCTATGCATATTTATTGATTGTTTATCAGTCGTTTATTTGTGTATTTGAGTCATATTTATTCCTGTTTGATCGCACTTTGGTATGTTTCTGAGTTTTTCAGGTTTTTGGACTCATTGATGGGAAATTGATTGATTTTCGGGCAGAAACCAAGCTATATGGATGATTTACGCATATTAGATGTTTGTCGGAGTCAATTCCCTGATTAGCATGCAATTCAAGGCCTTCGCAGACGAATTGCACGGCCTCCTGCGGTTATGCGGGCCGTTGCACGAGCATAGCGCGAGCTAGAGCATACGCCTATAAGTAGGCGCATGTAAAATGAGACAGGGTTCCGCTTCTGATTTCTAGACTTCTCTACGCGCACAACCCCTCACTTCTACACCTTTGTTCTTGACATTTTTGGGAGACCAACATCAGTTCGAAAGATTGATTTCAGAGATTCAAGCAAAGATTGAAGTTTCTAGATGATTGACCGAGACATCCAAGATCCATACTTGAGGCTGGTTTCAGAATCGGTGCTTGCGACATTTCCACTCCGCTTCGAGAGAAGAGGGGTTACATGTTCCATTTCCTTTTCTGTTGTTTATTTCCTTTTGTATTTGTTTCTTTCATTATGAGTAACTAGGGCTACCGTTGGGGTTCTCCTTTGTTGATGGATCGTGCTTAATTATTGAATTCTTAATTGCCATTCTTGTAATCTTCTTGCTGTTTAGTAATAAAATCTGATTCAGTTAATTTGAGACATTGAATTAATTGTCTCTTGGGTTGTTTCTTGATATTGAGAAATTCTTGTTACAATTGGAAATTGAATAGTAAGAACTGGTAGTTAACACTTAGAGATAAGGTCAATTGACTCGCCGGATTAGGAGTTAACAATTCTTAATAGATCTAGATCACGCTTAATGCTAATCTGTAATAATCTGATAGGAAGAGATTCCATTAGGTT